>NC_077233.1:267553902-267729197 GCF_027887165.1 Monodelphis domestica | reverse complement strand
GAAAGAAGCTGTATGGGCTGTCACAAACTACACAAGTGGTGGAACAATTGAACAGATTGTACATCTTGTTCAAAATGGAATTCTGGAATCCTTAATCAACCTCTTATCAGCAAAAGACAACAAAATTATCCCAGTTATTTTGGATGTAATTTCAAAGAAAAACAACCACTTGATCACATGGATCTGTGGGGCTATGACTAGGAAAGTGGACTCTAAAAGATCACCCTAGTGCAAATATTAATAATCAGGAAATGGTTCTTGATTGATGGCACATGTTAAACCCAGTGGAGTTGTGGGTCATATATGGGAGGGGGTATGGGAAGAGGGGAGGTATAAAAATGGAGATTTGAACCCCGGACTTCAATCCCCAGAAGTCCTTGCTCTAGTTCCCAAGATGACCTCTAATCTCACTGAGATTTCCACCTGAGAGAGATCAAAATTTCTATTTAACTAGCTGTTAAAGCCTACTGAGCTCTCTCTTCCTACTTCTGCTTCCAAGCAGAATGCATCTCTCATGATGTAAGTGAAATTGAATGGGTCTTTTGGCCGTCCTAGGCATGTGCTTTCTTACTTATTTTCTTAAATTCTTAATCTTTAATAAACCTCATAAAATATAATACTTCTACCAAAGAAACTAATTTTAAATGATACAGAAGGAAGGAACATGAGTCTTGTAAGCATGGAACATTATGCTAAATCATCTAATTAAATACAATTTAAAAAAAAGAATAAAAAAGAAAATATTTAACAAAAAGAAATACAGAAGAAGAAGAAGAAGAAGAAGAAGAAGAAGAAGAAAGAAGAAGAAGAAGAAGAAGAAGAAGAAGAAGAAGAAGAAGAAGAAGAAGAAGAAGAAGAAGAAGAAGAAGAAGAAGAAGAAGAAGAAGAAGAAGAAGAAGAAGAAGAAGAAGAAGAAGAAGAAGAAGAAGAAGAAGAAGAAGAAGAAGAAGAAGAAGAAGAAGAAGAAGAAGAAGAAGAAGAAGAAGAAGAAGAAGAAGAAGAAGAAGAAGAAGAAGAAGAAGAAGAAGAAGAAGAAGAAGAAGAAAGAAGAAGAAGAAGAAGAAGAAGAAGAAGAAGAAGAAGAAGAAGAAGAAGAAGAAGAAGAAGAAGAAGAAGAAGAAGAAGAAGAAGAAGAGGAAGAGGAAGAGGAAGAAGAGGAAGAAGAAGAAGAAGAAGAAGAAGAAGAAGAAGAAGAAGAAGAAGAAGAAGAAGAAGAAGAAGAAGAAGAAGAAGAAGAAGAAGAAGAGGAAGAAGAAGAAGAAGAAGAAGAAGAAGAAGAAGAAGAAGAAGAAGAAGAAGAAGAAGAAGAAGAAGAAGAAGAAGAAGAAGAAGAAGAAGAAGAAGAAGAAGAAGAAGAAGAAGAGGAAGAAGAGGAAGAAGAGGAAGAAGAGGAAGAAGAAGAAGAAGAAGAAGAAGAAGAAGAAGAAGAAGAAGAAGAAGAAGAAGAAGAAGAAGAAGAAGAAGAAAGAAGAAGAAGAAGAAGAAGAAGAAGAAGAAGAAGAAGAAGAAGAAGAAGAAGAAGAAGAAGAAGAAGAAGAAGAAGAAGAAGAAGAAGAAGAAGAAGAAGAAGAAGAAGAAGAAGAAGAAGAAGAAGAAGAAGAAGAAGAAGAAGAAGAAGAAGAAGAAGAAGAAGAAGAAGAAGAAGAAGAAGAAGAAGAAGAAGAAGAAGAGAAGAAGAAGAAGAAGAAGAAGAAGAAGAAGAAGAAGAAGAAGAAGAAGAAGAAGAAGAAGAAGAAGAAGAAGAAGAAGAAGAAGAAGAAGAAGAAGAAGAAGAAGAAGAAGAAGAAGAAGAAGAAGAAGAAGAAGAAGAAGAAGAAGAAGAAGAAGAAGAAGAAGAAGAAGAAGAAAGAAGAAGAAGAAGAAGAAGAAGAAGAAGAAGAAGATCCTAGGGAAGGATCTGGATGGCTCTGGTCAAAAGTCCAAATCCACAATCCCTCTTGAGGATTTTAAATAGCTGTAATTTAGAGTCTTACTAGAGATGTTTCAGAGTCTCAGAAGGGAAAGTAAGTCTCAAATAAATGGGTTTCTTCTCAGCTTTCAGGAAATCCCCCTTTCTCCTCCACCTCCCAGGCTGGAAGTGATCCTATCCATTGGCTCCAAGGTTTTGATTCCTCCTCAGAACTCTGAGTTTCCTCTTCACCTCTGCTCCACTCTCTCTTCAGCTGGTCTCTCAAAGAGACTAGTTTCTTTCCTAAATGCAGAATCTCTTTTCTTTTATCTTACAGTCAATCAGTCATTTAACTAGGATTTAATAAGTGCCTATTATGTGCCAGACATTTTGCTAAACCCTGCAGTTACAAACAAGAAAAAATCTCTCTGTCTCATTGCTTGATTGTCGGTCTCTGTCACTTGATATCTCTGTACCTGTCTGTTTCTCTATGTGAAGATCTAGAGAAGATATTGAATGGGAGCAAAGGTGAGAAGGTAAAGACACACAATGGGACCACTGTTGCCTAAAATATCCCCCAACTTTCTTATTGTTTATTTCACATATTCCTGCTTTCTTCTACCTTCTCAACCATAATAAAGGAGAGAAACTCAGACAATTATTGTCATGAAGCTTGTATTATGATATTTTGATTGGAATGACATAAAACAAAAACTGGATTTTTGGTGTTTAGAGCAATTGTCATGGAAACTATCACTTATTTTGTTATCCCTTCTACAATCAGTTTGATAATATGCTAGGTCAATGTGAAAACTTAGGAAATTAGTAAACTGACTTTTCTTCTAACCCCTAGTCCCTTATTTCCAAATTTTTATTGATTTTATACTGAAAAAAACTTTTAGGCTTCAGGAAAGTTAAGCAATTTGAAACTGGAGTTTCCCAGTTTTTTATTTGCAAATCTGCCAGAGCATGCATGGGGAAAGGTAAAAGAAACATAATAAAATAAAATGGAGACTGACTTGTGGATTTTAGATAATGTCAGATTCTTAGGGAACCTAGATTTTTAAAAAATTGGTTAACACAAAATGGAATTAGAAGGCTGAACTTTTGCAAGTTTTCTTCTTAGAAATTCTTTGCAACTCTAGCAGCATTTGCAATATTGAGTTACCCTGTGGCATTATGCCTTTATTGACTGCATTGAGGGAAGGTTAGAGATTCCTTTGGGGAAGTCACTTTCCCTGAGGCTGGGACCTTTTGAACTAAATTGCCAACCCTTACCCTTAAGGGGATGGGTGACTTGTGAAATAGCAGTTCTGAATGTGAAAGAATGTAGGTGTCTATAAATTTCAGGAAGACAATATGAGAACAAGTCTGCAAAAGATGGCAGGGCATTTTATCAAGGAAAACTAATATGTCAAAGGACAACTGGTGACATTTTATCAAAGAAGGACAAATAAAAGCTTCAATTGAATGGACAGTGCCAAACAAAACTGTGGGCTCAAGGGTGGAGTATAAGAAGATATAGGAAAAAAAGATATCAAATAAACTTTTTTAAAGGTAGATTTCTGTAGTTTTGGGGATATAATGTGAGATATGCATTATGTTTCTAAAACATTTGCTTCATAAAATTCGAATGTATGCTTAGTCCTTTGACTTTTTTTCTGTTACTAATATACGTAGAATTATTTAAATAAATTATTCTTTATTTGAATACTATGGTAAAGATAATTTCATGGTAGAAATTTTGGAAACATTCTATTTGTATGTGTATATACACAGATACAACCATATCTCTTCCTATAACTGTTTTGGTTTCATCTCAATTGTTTTCATATCACTTTCTTTTCTAATCCCCTTCTCTTTTTCCTTTCTTCCAGGGCAGACCTAGATCAGTGGGTCTCTTGCCTTTTCTTAGCTTATTTTTTTTTTTTATAAAAACCCTTACCTTCCGTCTTGGAGTCAATACTGTGTTTTGGCTCCAAGGCAGAAGAGTGGCAAGGGCTAGGCAATGGGGGTCAAGTGACTTGCCCAGGGCCACACAGCTGGGAAGTGTCTGAGGCCAGGTTTGAACCTAGGACCTCCCGTTTCTAGGCCTGGTTCTCAATCCACTGAGCTACCCAGCTGCCCCCTTTTTCTTAGCTTATTAAGCCCCTCTTTGTAATCAAACAAAATTTATTTTTTTTCTAATAAGAAAATATCCCCTTCTCCAGTTTTCCTTTTCTCTTAAATTCTCTGCTTCCCACTCCCATTCCCTCCCCTACTCTCTTTTTAATTGAATGTATTTCTACCCAATGATCCTTTTCCCTTCCCTATTACACTTCCCTTGTTAGTTCTGATAAGGATGTGATTCATGTGATGTCTATTCACCCAGGGTCTCTACTATGCTCTTGTAATCTTCTCCTAGTATAACTTAATTATGAGAAAGAGTTAAGTTCTTTCCTTCTATTTATTTCATAGTACCCTTATTGTACTCTGCTTTCATTTTCTTTCCACTCTTAAAATAATAATTCCTGACTTTCTTTTTATTTATTCCCTTTTTGACCCTTGAAGATGCTGATTGAAATTCTGATTAGTGATAAAGATAATTTGGACAAAAAATGTCACTTGTTTCATACATATAGTGAAATGACTAAACCCCATCACTAGAATCTCCTCTTTTGTATTTTTGTCCTTATTATCCTTACTTAACTGACATCAATAATAAAAAATCCAAATGCTGAACTGGTTCCCAGATAAATAATTACATTTCATAAAAAGAAGTATTCTTTGTTCAATGAGGCTTGTACATAGATCAAACTTTTAATGTTGGGACGTCATTGTATTGCCAGTCAGCTTCAAAGGCATGTCATCAAGGCCTCTCCCTCCTTTATGAAACATTTTGTCTACAGTTATCTATGACAATTCCAAAGGACTCATAATGAAAACCATCATCCACCTCCAGAGAGACCTGATGACACAAATATGATACTGATTCCAAAGCCATGCAGACAAAAATTAGAGAAGGAAAACTATAGCCCAATATCCTTAATGAACAGAAATGCAAAAATATTAAATAAAATACTAGCTAAAAAGCTACAAGTTATCACAAGGGTTATTAACTATGATCAGGTGGAATTTATTCCAGGAATGTAAAGATGATTTAATATTAGAGAAACCATCAGCATAATTTACCATATAAACAACCAAACCAATAGAAATCACATGATAATCTCAATAGAAGCAGAAAAATCATTTGACAAAATACAACATCTATTCAAATTGAAAACACTAGAAAGTATTGGAATAGGAGAGCCTTTCCTCAAAATATTAAACAGTATATATTTAAAACCATCAGCAAGTATTATCTTCAATGGGGATAAGTTAGATGCCTTCCCACTTATATCAGGAGTGAGGAAGGGATGCCTATTATTATTATTATTATTATTATTATTATTATTAACAAAATTAGAAGTGAAGCAACAAATTGGGAAACATTTTTATAACAAAAACCTCTGACAAAGGTCTAATTTCTCTAATTTTTAAGGATCTAAGTCCATTGCACAGCAAATCAAACCATTCAATAAATTAACAAATGGTCAAGGGACATGAATAGGGAGTTTTCAGATAAAGAAATAAAAAATATCAATAAACAAATGAAAAACTGTTTTAAATCTCTCATAATTAGAGAAATGCAAATCAAAATTGATTTATCTCCTTATATATTTGTGTAATTAGACCTTTTTCGGAGGTTTTTGTCAGGAAGTTTTTTCTCAATTTGTTGCTTCCCTTCTTATTCTGGTTGCATTGGTTTTATTTGTACAAAAAGTTTTAAATATAATATAATCAAAATTATTGATTTTACAGTGCATTGTTTTCTCTATTTCCTGCTCATCCTTAAATTCCTTCCTTTCCCCAATATATGACAAGTATAAGATTCTGAGTTCACATCATTTACTTACAGTTTCCTTCGTTATACTCATGTCTATACCCATTCTGAGTTTATTTTGGTATAGGATGTGAAATGTTGATCCAAACCCAATCTCTCTCATACTATTTTCCAGTTTTCACAGAAGTTTTTGTCACATAGTGAATTTTTGTTCCAAAAGCTGGGAACTTTGGATTTATCATAGACTGTCTTGTTGAGGTCACTTAACCCTAATCTATTCCAGTGATCCTCCCTTCTGTCTCTTAGTCAGTACCATATTGTTTATATGGCCACATAAATAAAATTAAAAAAAACATAGTATATTGGGTTTATCTTATGAATAATTATTATTCAATCATCAAGCCTTAAAATGTGAATAAATTTTCTTTATTATCAATCAAATATTTAAAAAATACACTAGGTATGAAGCAAAAAGGGATTAGGCGTGAGTAGAGAAATTTTTTTTCCTAAACAACCACTAATGATTTGGATCAGAATTCTTTGATTTTTCTTTAATTTTCTCTTTGGGCAAGAGGTTCTGCCTCAACTAAATAACATGTCCCATGTATCTTCTAAAATTTCTTGATTTTATACCTGAGTGTACTCCTTTGGTACTCATATTTCATCAGTGCTCTTTGTACCTGGAAGATTCCTTTTTTTTTTTTAAACCCTTACTTTCTGTCTTTGAGTCAATACTGTGTATTGGCTCCAAGGCAGAAGAGTGGTAAGGGCTAGGCAATGGGGGTCAAGTGACTTGCCCAGGGTCACACAGCTAGGAAGTGGCTGAGGCCGGATTTGAACCTAGGACCTCCCGTTTCTAGGCCTGGTTCTCAATCCACTGAGCTACACAGCTGCCCCCTGGAAGATTTCTTAATGGAAGGTAGAAAACTCCTCTGATAACCTCCATTAATGTAGAACACTTATACCAGCTATTTTTCCATTTTTCACCTATGTGATTTTCCTTTCTACTTCTTCATTATAGTCCCATATTAAGAGCCTCCTTCTTCTCTGCCTTTTTAGATTTGTGTGTGTGTGTGTGTGTGTGTGTGTGTGTGTGTGTGTGTGTTGTCTTTATCCATTAAATTGCAAACTTCTTCAGTGGCAATGAATGTTGAATTGGAATGGTAGCTTGAACCAGAGAGGGGTCAGCACTGCTAGTCTGCTAGCTGGTGTTGGGCACTCAGCAGACTGATCCTCCACATTGCCACTAATACCCTCAGAAGGAGACTCCTGGTGCCATGGTCAGGAATCAGAAGCCATAGGCAGACAGGAGCAAGAGCCACAATGTGGGGAACCTGCAGCTTAATTAATCTCTAATAGATAGATGTAGAGCAGTGATGATAACTCCCAACTTTTGGGTGCAATTGGAATGAATATTGAAATAGCTTTCAAGGATATTTTTTCATGAGAAAGTATGGTCATTTAATAAAACAGAAGATTTCCAAGCATTTCTGAAAAAAAAAAAAAGACCAGACCTAAACAGGAAATTTGATGCCCAAATAGAGAATTCAAGAGAAACATAAAAAGGTAAGTAAGGCAGTGAAAAAATTAAAGGGGTTCAATATGGTCAAATGTCATGTATTTCTATATGGAAAGATGGTATCTGTAACTGTTATAAATTAGCATAGTAGCTAGAAGAAGTATAAATAGAAGATGCAGTGTCAATCTATTTAAGATGATATATCAAAACACAGACACAAAAATACAAGGATTGAAGAAAATAGTATAATACTAAAAGAAATGGGAAAAGAGGTAAAATGAGGTTAAATGCATCACATAAAGGGCAAGGGGAGGAGGGGAGAAAACCAATACAATGGAAAGGAGAAAAAGAAATGATTGCTAATGTCAATGAGGAGAATGACAATGAATAAACATATCAAAATCTATGGGATACAGCCAAACCCATACTGAGGGGAACATTTATATCACTGAGTGCCTATACCAACAAAATAGAGAGGGAGGGGATAAATGAATTGGGTTTGCAACTTAAAAAGCTAGAAAGAGAACAAATTAAAAATTCCCAGATAAAAAATAAATTGGAAATCCTGAACAAAAAAAGGAAAAATTAATAAAAATGAGATTAAAACAACTATTTAAGTAATAAATAAGACTAGGAGCTAATACTTTGAAAAATCAAATAAAAAAGATAAATCATAGGTTAATCAAAGAAAAAAAGAAATAAGAGAATCAAACTAACAATAACAAAGATGAAAAAGGTGGTCTCACTTCTAATGAAGAGCAAATTAAGGTAATTATTATGAACTATTTTGCCCAATTATATGGCAATAAATATGAAAATCTAGGTGAAATGGATGAATATTTACAAAAAATATAAATTGCCTAGATTAACAAAAGAGGGAATAGAATACTTAAATAATCCCATTTCAGAAAAAGAAAGTGAAGTCATCAAAGAATTTCCTAAGAAAAATTCTTCATATTGCAAAAAGTAGGTAAGTTTTTCACAGTTGATTGTTTACAATGTTTCTAAATGTTCTCTTAGTTCTCTCTTCACTTTTCCTCAGTTCATATGTCATCTAAAATTTTCTGAAAGCATCCTGTTCATCATTTCTTATAGTATTCTATCATAATCAAATACCATGAGTTATCTTGCTTTTCCTCAATTGATGGGTATCTTGATTTCTAATTCTTTGCCACCACTAAAAGAGCTCCTTTAAATATTTTTGAACGTACAGGTCTTTTCCCCTTTTTTTCCTCATTTAAAACTACAGACCAACTAATCCCCAGAATTTTAGGTCTTTGATATTCTTTCTCTCTAGAGAACATCTTCATCAATTTCCTCCATGTTTCTTTGTTTTCATTTGGGTTGGTTCTTAGAAAGGTACAAAATTTTTGTTGTATCATTGTATATTCATATGGGTTTATACTTCCTAGAGTTTCGTGATCATAGATAAAATAGCGTATCTGCTGCTGGTTTAGATGAAGTAGGTCATTCAGTCTTTGTACTGGTTCATCACCAGAATCTACTAATGTTGGAGTGGTCCAGCCAGTTACTCAGATGCTTCTGCCACACTATGCCTAGAAAGTTACTCAGTTACCAAGCCCTTTTCAGTACTTGGCTTCTACTGGGTGGACGGATACAATATTTTGGCAACTTCAACCATTGTCTACTGGACATCTGTATAAGCAATTAAAGTATAAAAGCCTCCCATATATTTTTTAGAGTGGGGATATGTATTCTGAATATAAAGACTTTCCCTCTTTATCTTTCATACCCTATCTTTTGGCCCTGTTAGACTTCTGCCTTTGTTAAAGTAGCTAGGTCGAATAGTGGAAAGCATTAACTTGGAGTCAGGAAAAGATAAATCCAAATCCAGTCTCAGATGTGTGATCCTAGACAAGTTCTTTAACCTTTGTCTGTATTAATTTATACATCCTCAAAATGAGGACATTAATAGTTTCTCTTTCTCAGTTATTTTGAGTTGTCCCACAGGACCATCATCATGATTATCCCCTACAATACTGTGATAATGACTCAGGATCTCTCTCTTTAAAACTAGTTTTCAAAGCAGATGGTACAGTGGATAGAGACCTGGGCATGAAGTAAAAAAATGCCGCGTGATTCTGGACAAGCCACTTAATCTCCATCCACCTTATTTCCCTGAACTATAAAATCAGAATAATAATGGTACCTACCCCACAGAGTTGTTATAAGGATCAAATGAGAAAACATTTTTAAAGTACTCAGTACAATGTCTGCCTTCATGATAATTTTCCCCTCCCCTCACTCCTATCTCTCACACCCAGCCTTGGGTTATCCAATCAAATTGAATGTATTTGTCTTACTCATTTCTTATATTTTTAATCACACATTACAATGTTGACTTATGGTATAATTCTTGCTTCTTGTCCCAGGCCTCAAAATTATTAATAATAGCTACACATTGAAGATAACATAATTTGAATATTGGAGAGAGAAGTATCATCTCTGACTTAAATAGCCTCTCTTGCACTCTGAAGAATTGCCACTTAGTGAAGGTAATTGGCATGCCTCTTTAGCATCTAGAATTATACAAAGTTTTTGCTTCCTCATCATCTGGCTTTTAAATGAGATCATTATTTAGATCGTTTTTGGCCCTAAATTTTAGTCTTTAAGTGGTGTAGTTTTCTTCCATGAGGTGGTGTTCCTCTATTTTCCCTTCTTCTCACAGGATTGTTGTGAGGGTAAAAGAAGAATATATTTGTAAAGCACCTTGAAAAACTTGAAGCACCATGTAAAAGCTAGCTATTATTGTTATTATTATTATCAATTATTATTCTTGGGATTCTATCTAATACTATCGTGGGCAATAAGTAGTTATGATATATTGTCTTTGCCTTAACTTGGTGCTAGCAGATAAACTAGAATTCACAGTGCTTGATTGGTAGTGATTACCTTGAGTTTTTCTGGGAACCTAATATTTTGTAGAAGAATTCTGTCTTCTAACTGTGTCATCTAACAGCAAGTTCAGATGTTATTGTATTGATTGTTTCTCTTAGATCTTCTCAGGTGAGACCATACTTAGGCAGTAGGTTATCTTCAACTGGTGTTTCAAGTAAAATACTGCTCCTGTAATTCCATATCTTGCTCTTTCTTCAGAAACATCAAAATCTAGTTTTATAGGAATCTATGATTTTTGTATAGTTGTCACGTGTTAAGCAGTTAAACTTTCACCTTGTTTGTCATGTCTATAAGGGCATGGGCTAAAAAAAGGCAACATATTAATGCATCTTATTAGAGATACTTCTGGTGAATAGAAGGGTGATTATTTTCTACAGAGGGTGAGTGGAAAAGGGATATAGATGAGGGGGGAAATAAAAAGATTCATCCATGTGTTTATAGAAGACAATATAACAATATAACATTTTTAAAAAGCAATCTCATTTAAAAAAAAGCACTTACATCCAATCAAGAAAGACAATCAATCCTTCTGCCTGAAGCTGATTTCTAATATGAAATATCTATGTGCCAGACATTCACAAATACTTGATTACTGTTTCCAGTGGCTGCACTTCTATATAGAAAAACAAATTGATTTTAGAGATAAAAAACCCAGGAATAGAGATTAGCTTTATCACATTTAATAACAAACTAATAATTAACATTAAATGACAGTATGCATTTTAGGTTAAATATAACTTTAAGTTTTCCTTCATTCTTCATGTAATTGCATGTTAAATAAACACTACTACAAGAGACCTTGCCACCTGCTACTTTGAGCCATAAATGATTATATGTATATATAACAATGAAGTGTAGACATTTGTCTAAAGCGAGGAATCCAACTCACTAATTATCACTATTAATTTGGATGGATGTTTTGCTATCATATTTTAGAATAGTAGATATAATCAAGTGGAATAAGAAGAACTAGAATTTCTCTTTGACCTTAATTAACCAAAATATGAATAAATAAATACCATTAGGTCCTGATTTAATATAATTAATTCATGAAAAATACAATGTATATTTGGAAAGAGAAAGAACTAAAATGTTCTTGTTTTTATTTTCCTTTTCTCTATACAAAAGTGAATTCTGAAAGCATTTGTTTCACTTCATACAAATTTAAGGAGGCGGTTTTGCCATAATTTTCAAAGATCTACAAAAGTTGGTATCTTAATTCATTGACTTTAGCCTCAAGAATAGTTGTGCTTGAAATATATGATATGGACCTGTGTAAGTTGGACCAGATAAGGGAAATATGGGAAATTTTGGAATATTATCTTCTGTAGACTGAGTAAAAAATCAATGTGAAAATAAATGGCCATTTTCATGGATTAACTGTTTTGCTTAAATGTCTAGCAATTGTGACCAATAAACTTCAAATTAACTTAATAGTTTACTGAATCCAAATTCCTTTTCTGTTAGATATTTTCTTAATCAACAGAAAATAATACTAAAAACTATTTTTTTTAATGTGAGGGCCTGTAAAACCAAAACTTCAGGTAACTTCTTGAATAAGCAACTTATTATTTATTAAATATTTACTACATGACAAATACTCTGCTAAGTGTTAGGGGGTATAAATGTGAAAGGTATGATTTATGCTTGTTATAAGGAAATGAGCAGAAGCAGGAGCTGCTGAAAAGGCAGAAGCAGGAAAGTTCTGAAATTCTCAAGAAGTGACAGGACTATCTTCTTCTAACAGACAGTTAAGCTGGAGGTTGAGTTTGTATAGTCTCCTAGGGTGAACCTAGTAAACTAGTTATTCTCTCTATTGTGGCTTTTCTTGTGATCCATCTTACCAACTACCTCTTCCTGTGTATCCTGTTGATGCTGACTGAGAGATATTCCTACAGAGCTGCTTGAGACACCTAAAGCCATCTGTCAGTGAGACTTTTCTTTTGAGCCCTGTTTCTCCTTACCTCCCAACCTTACTTCTTCTACCACCATCTAAGGGGGGATTTTAGATAGTGAAGTGTATTTTATTAAAGGAACTTGGACTTTTAGGTAGAGAGGTAACTGTGTAATAGTTAAAATTAGTTTCTCTGCTAAAAGTATTATATTTTATGAGGTTTATTAAAGATTAAAAAATAAAGTAAAAACAAAATAAGAAAGCATGTGCCTAAGAGGGCCTAAAAGCCCATTCACTTACACTACATCTTGAGAGATGTGTGTCTTTAGAAGCAGAAGCAGAAAGAGAGCCCTCAGTAGGGTTTACAGCCAGTTTAAATAGAAATTTTGATCTCACCCAGGTGGGGATCTCAGTGAGATTAGAGGGAATCTTGGGAACTAGAGCAAGGTCTTCTGGGGATTGAAGTCCGGGGTTCAAATCTCCATTTTTCCATTTCACCATATGATCCTTGTTGGGAAAGATTTTCCCCCAAAGGATCATGAAAATATAATCAACTTAAAGATTATAATAATTTGAGGATAAGAGGAAAAAAATAACAAATCCAATAATTGCTAGACACATTGACAAAAGGCCAGTTAGGGGGCAGTCCCCTTTGGCATGAAATTATAGATACAAATAAATGTTCAATCAACCACATCCAAAGTTCACTCTTGAGATCTCCTTGTGCAGCTTGTGGTCCTGAGACTTCTTCATGGTGTCTTCTCTAAACAAATCAGTTTCTGGATTCAGAGGGGTATCATCTTTCTTTACATAATATTCTTCTTAAAAAGTTAACTTAATCTTAAAAGTTAAATTTTGCAATTTAAAATAATAATATTTTTTACATTTCCGCATGAGGAGGGTGATTGAAAAACACAGGATCACATAGGGATGCATGGCTGAGTTATGAGGTATATGAATCAAATGATAAGAGAAATTAAAAAGACATCAGAAAAATCCAAATAAAAAAGAAAATTTCTGGATGAAAATATAGACTATCAAAGTCTTATGTTTAAAAATTCCAAGTAAAGTAAAAGTAAATCTATAACAGGTCCTTGAATCAAGGCCCAATTAAAATGATCTAAGTAATGATGCATTTACCCAGTCAATAGCCAGGACTACAGAAAGTTTGACACACTATGAAAGACAAAAAAGGGACTAGATTATAGGAACCAGGTTTGGAGCCAAGTTTGGGATACTTGTCTGTAAGTATTTTTCTAAAGAGTGAATGTGGATACAAGGAAGGCCTATGTCATAATGTATCTTAAATATAGAAACCTTGAGTCTTCACACTAGGTTCAAGTCCTTTGTATTGGCTTGGAAGTGCATCAATCTGTCCTGGATTGGCTTATCTTTGGCCCTATGGAATGGCTCTTTTGTGTATATTTTGTCCTGGAATCAGACAGAATTATTAAGTAAAGCCCCATAATTTTTTAAAACAACTAGTGGCATCATTTTTATAGTCTCAAGATTCTGGGGCATGTATTGACATTATAGCAAATGTATTTTAAACTTATATTACATCAAAAAGTTAAAGAAAATCTTAATACTGGTGACATGTGCTTCAAATATAATAAGGAGAGAAAAAAATAAAATACTGAAATAGTATATTGCACATGCAAGAAAAATATAATGAAAGAGTTTTAAAAATAAAAATATAGCTTATAATCATTGACACTCTGTGTCAGCTAAGGAAATATAGAATACAAGGTTTCTTACCAAAATTGAGATCCGTTTCTTCTTCATATCTGGCCATTATCCACTGTGAATTTCACAAGGTAACATTTTTTAATAAAGAACAGTAGTATAAATATTTAGATATCAGTATCCCCAAAATTCTCAATAGCCTAATTAAGTACAATAGCAAACAAACACACTATCATATTTACATGAGTTGCTGTATGGCATTTTAAAAGCCTATGAACTGAGGGATATTTATCACATTTTTTACAAACATACCAAATCTTTCAACCTTGGTAAACATATTTTCAACAAAGTAAAACTTATTTCTTTGGGTTTTGAGCATCAAGAATTCTAGATATCATTCTGGTAGAAGTAAAATGAGCTGAAGAGTATAAATGAGAGATACTCCTTTTTATTTTATTTTATTTTATTTTTTGGAGACTTCTAGAGGTACATGCCCTGGGATTAACTGCCCAGCTTCCATTCACATTTTTAGAAATGTGTGAGGTTGGGGGTTATAATTGTATTTCACTTCAGCTACTAAAATGGTCCTTACCTCATGTTGGGTCAGGCAAAAATGACCAGAGATTGTTAAGAAAAATTATAAAAGTCATGTCTAAATAACCCTTAAAATAAGTTTGAGATAATTAGCTCTTTAAATTTTCCAAAGGTTGTTATAGCAATTTTCTGATGGAGTCCATCTATTCTCTATGTGACAATTTACAAGGTCAAAAATAGAAAAGTTGTTTTTATATGGGCTTACTCAATAATGTTTGTTCATTATAGTTATAGGGGAAAAACATAATATAACAGTAGTTAAAACCCAGTACATTAAATGATTCAGTATAACAATAGTATTGAATGCAGTAATATATGCACTTAAAATCTGAACTTAAATCACAAAGTTAAAACTTAAACAAAGCAATCAGTAAAATGCAATAGAATACAGAGATTTTTATAAAACATTGGAGTCTGAAATGTCTTAAAAATATAACCTCCAGTCTCTTTAAAGTTCCTTGGGTTTTTATCCATTTAGATGCCTATTGTCAGAAGGCAGAAGATTGGTAAGTGGTAGGCAATGGGGATTAGGGGACCTATCCAGGGCCACACCACCAGGAAGTGTCTGAGGCCAGATTTCAACCAAAGACCTCCTGTTTCTAGGCCTGGCTCTCAATTCACTGAGCTGCTGAACTGCCTCCCCAAATTTGGCTAAAGAGTTGCAAGGAGTTAAATTTTTCCCCTGGCACTCATGTGAAGTAAATGAAATTATCAGTGCAGTCAAAATATATCCTTTTAAAGTAGCCATGGTTTAAGTTCCTGTTTGGAAAGGCCTCTTCCTTCTTTTCTTTATGTCTCCCTCCCTGTGATTCCCTGCCCCCAGTCCACATGGAGGCTAATCTTAGCCTAAGGAAAAATTACCCCCATTTCTTTTTACCAGGTGGAAGTGGATCCTAGGGTGATTAGCGGTCTGCTGAGAGGCTAGAGTCTGCTGGGATTGGTGAGCAGGTCACCAGGTGATCGAGATCTGGGTCAAACAGGTCCAGACACTGGGAACAGGAGCTGAGCCAGCTGGGCGGGGAGGGTAGGCAGGTGATCAAGAAAGTCTGAAGAGGATGGCTGCAGGTCAGAGGTGATCAAGACAGTTTTCTAAAAAAGCATCTTTGAGAAATGTGGCTTAGAAATCATTATCTAGGGTATCTTTCTTTTAAAAAAATATTTGAGAAGTTCTTTATCCCTTTGTGGTTGCCAAAAACTGTAACAGTTATAATTAGTTTCTCTGCTAAAAGTATTATGTTTTTACAAGGTTTATTAAAGATTAAAAATAAAGTAAATACAAAATAAGAAAGCACGTGCCTAGGAGGGTCTAAAGGCCTATTCACTTACCCTACATCTTGAGAGAAGTGTGTCTTTAGAAACAGAAGCAGGAAGAGAGCCCTCAGTAGGCTTTACAGCCAGTTTAAATGGATATTTTGATGTGCCCAGGTGGGGATCTCAGTGAGATTAGAGAACATCTTGGGATCTAGAGCAAGGACTTCTGGGGATTGAAGTCCAGGGTTCAAATTTCCATATTCACAACTGACAGTGCAGATACCATCTCTCTGAAGATACCAACTAGATTTGGTGGGAGGTTTATTTATATTCTTTAGATAGATCATCCCAATTCTCTCTCCTTCCTTCCTTATCTTAAATAAACCCTATTTAATAGCATTTGGTATCCTGAAAAATTTATCCTCTTGGCCTTCCCAAACTCTGTTTCCTTCTGATAAAATCCCATCAGGTATCTTTATAGATACATATTTCAGTTGCTTGAGGCAGGCAGATCAAATCTTGATGGGTTTGAGCAAGGCTAAAAAGGGATTTTTAGTATAAACTTGGTATCAGTGGGTTCGCTGGCAGTTGGCAGCCTTAGAATTCTATTGACTTGTCTGTCAAAGTCAGAAGGTTCTACTTAGCTTGTATTACATTAAGAAGCTGTCAAAGGTTCTGAAGTCCACCAGTGAGGTTGATTGACACCTGTGAGTTAAAGGGTCATTTCTGTCCAAATGCTGAAACCAAGTAACATCTTTGGTTGAAAAATTTTTTTTTCTCTTTTCAAAGTGGCAGCTAATTTCAATCAACCTATTATATATACATTGTTATTTACCCATTATTCCTGTATTACTATAACCATGATACAGGAAATAATGGAAATGATTTACAAGTGTGTTTTATGGATATCCTATTTAATATTTACAATAATTACAGATTGGCGTTATATTTTATTGGATTGGAATGTGTTAAAACCTTTTATGGAGCTACATATGCAGTGAGTTTGCTCTTATTTCCCAGGTATATTAATGTGTTTAGCAATTGTGTATAAATGTAGGTGGCTAATTATTGTAACTCTGTATAAAATCAAAGCTGTTATTAAGTGGATGTTTAAAGATTCAGAGTTAAAGCAGATGATGGCAATGATTCAGTTAAAGATAGATTTAATGAAGAAGTGTTTTCAAGAAAATCTGGTTAATGGTAAAATTAATGGTTTTGATTTAATGAATGTAACTATGCTTGGTGGTACAAATGGAGAGGGAAGAGATTTAAAGGCTAAAGTACCAAGTAGGCTAGAAAGGGAAAATGAGGAATTGAATAAAAATCCTGCTACTTTGTTTCCATTGAGGGATATACCATTTATTTCTCTATTAAATCTATTACATCTAAAATACCATTAGCAATTTTCTGTAGCAGAATTATTTGCCATAAAATGTAAAAGTCCCAGATTTTTCAAAGAGCCAAACAAGCTCATCCAAAAATTTAAAAGAGCAGTCAGAATATATGATCTGGATTATGCTGACTTTTTTCTCCTGAAGCAGGAATTACCAACAAAGTGTGAGATGAACTAGTTCATGCAGGAAGTTAGGGAAAATCTTCCATTAACCCCATGGCCAGAGCACTATGGAGAATGTGACATGGATAAGGAAATAGTTATTGTAAATGACAACAACGAAACTAAAGTAGAGGTTAAAGGGACCAGTGAGACCAAAGGAATTAGTGGTAAATCTGATGAAGGTGATAAAGATGTAAAATCCTGGGAATATCATGCAATTCAAGCAGATGTGTGATTGGATAGACAGGAAATGACTGAGATTTGTACTGATGTTACTGTTTTAGCTCTGGTATTGGAGACTTTCCAACCACCAAATAGCATGGAACCACATGTGCCTGTGACTATTGGAGACCAGATTTATGATCTTCTGGTTGATACTGGAACAAATAAATCAGTTTTGCAAAGTTTTCCTGAGAATTGTAGGACTGTTGGTACAATGGAAGTAATAGGTGCTACTCGAAGTGCTAGGTGCTACCCAAAGACTAGCAAAATTACAACCAAACATGATTACTTTAGGTTCACTATCTATGGAATATGAATTTTTTTGTAAGCCAGAATGCACAATGAATCTCTTGGGTAGAGATTTATTGTATAAACTGAGGATGATAATCCATTGTACTGAAACTGGTGACATTTCCTTACATCTACCAAAAGAATCTCTGAAAGCCTTTTCATTGCTTTTCTTAGATTTAATAAGTACAGAGGGTGACTAAAGTTCAAATTAATCAATACCTGAGGATATACCTAAGGATCTTTGATCAAAAATATCTATAGATGTGGGTTTATTGAAATCAGCTACTCCAGTCAGGGTGAGGACTAAGGGAGGACCAGTTCCTTGTTCAACAGTCCCTTGACTAAAGAAGCAATTGAAGGAATAAGACCAATCATAGAATTACTAATCCAACCTTGCTTCTCAGAATTTAATACTCCTATACTTCCTATTAAAAAACCAAAATTGGATGAGAATGGAAAACCTGCATATAATTTTATCCAAGATTCAAGAGCTGTCAATGATTATGTAATCAAAACTCATCCTGTTGTACTAAGTCCAGCTGCAATAATTTCTTCTATTCAAAGCCAGGCAAGATATTTCAATGTGTATAAATCCCACTTGATCATAATGAATAACCCTTGTGATCACTTGCTGGAATCTTTTTACTAATATTCTATTTAAATTTTTTTGCATCTATGTTCATTAAGGAGATTTGTCTATAGTTTTCTTTCTCTATTTTTGACCTGCCTGGCTTTCAAATCAGTACCATATTTGTGTCATAAAAGGAATTTGGTAGAACTCCTTCTTTGCTTATTATATCAAATAGTTTTGTATTGTATTGAGATTAGTTGTTTTTTGAATGTTGTTAGAATTCACTTGTGAGGGGGCAGCTGGATAGCTGAGTGGATTGAGAGCCAGGTCTAGAGATGGGAGGTCCTAGGTTCAAATCTGGCATGAGACACTTAACAGCTTTGTAATCCTAGGCATGTTGCAATCCCCATTGCATAGCCCTTACCACTCTTCTGCCTTGGAACCAGTATTAGTTCCAAGACAGAAGGCAAGGTTTTTTTTTTTTTTTTTTAAGAATTCACTTGTGAATCCATCTGTACCTGGGGATTTTTCCTTAGGGAGTTCTTTGATGGCTTGTTCAATTTCTTTTTCTGATACCAAATTATTATATATTCTATTTATTCTTCTTAATCTAGGCAATTTATATTTTTGTAAATATTCATCCATATCACCCAGATTGCCATATTTATTGCCATATAATTGGGCAAAATAGCTTTCAATGATTGCCTTAATTTCCTCTTCATTAGAGGTGAGAACCCCCTTATTATCTTTGATACTGTTAATTTGGTTTTTTTCTTTTCTTTTTTATTAGATTGAACAGTACTTTGATTATTTTATTTGTTTTTTCAAAGTACTAGATTCTAGTGTTATTTATTAATTAAATAGTTAATTTACTTTCAATTTCATTAATTTCTCCTTTAATTTTCAGGATCTCTAATTTAGATTTCATCTGAGGATTTTTAATTTGTTCCATTTCAAGTTTTTTAATTTGCATGCCCAATTCAGTGACCTCTGCCCTCCCTAATCTGTTAATAAATGAACTCAAGGATATAAATTTCTCCCTGAGTAATGCTTTGGCTGCATCCCATAGATTTTGAAAGGATGTCTCATCATTGTCATTTTCTTCAATGAAATTACTAATTGTTTCTATAATTTGTTCTTTAACTAACTGATTTTGGAGAATCATATTATTTAATTTCCCATTAATTTTTTATTTTCATCTCCATGTACCCTTACTAATTATTATTTTTATTGCATTATGATCGGAAAAGTTTGCATTTATTCTTTTACATTTATTTGCCATATTTTTATGCCATTGTACATGATCAGTCTTTTTTAATGTACCATGTGCTGTTGAAGAGAAAGTATATTCCTTTTTGTCCCTGTTTATTTTTCTCCACATGTCTATTAAATATATTTTTCTAAGATTTCATTCATATCTCTTACCTTTTTCTTATTTATTTGTTGGGTTTTTTATCTAGATCTGATAAAGGAAAGTTCAAGTCTCCTACTAGTATAGTTTTACTATTTCTTCTTTCAAATCTGCTAATTTCTCCCTTGGAAATTTGGATGCTGTACCATTTTGTGCAAACATTTTGATTATTTATATGTCTTCATTGTGTATACTGCCTTTTATCAGGATGTAATAACCTTCCCTATCTCTTTTAATCAGGTCTATTTTTACTTTGGTTTTGTCAGATATTATGATTGCAACTCCTGCCTTCTTTTTCTCAGTTTAGGCCCAATAGATATGATGAAGTTGTTTATTATTTTGGGTAAGAATTTTAGTTTAGGTGGGGCATCTTTTTTTTGGTGCACAATTATCAAAATATTATTTTTGACACTGTTTTGGCTTTGTGCAAAGGGCAGAACTGTTATAAGGAAATGAACAGAAACAGGAGCTGCTGAAAAGGCAGAAGCAAGAAAGTTCTGGAATTCTCAAGAAGTGACAGGACTGTCTTCTTTTAACAGACAGTTAAGCTGGTAATTGAGTTTGTATAGTCTCCTAGGGCGAATCTAGTGAACTAGTTGTTCTCTCTCTCTCATTTGTGGCTTTCCTTGTGATCCATCTTACCAACTACCTCTTCCTGTGTATCCTGTTGATGCTGACTGAGAGATATTCCTACAAAGCTGCTTGAGACACCTAATGCCATCTGTCAGTGAGGCTTTTCTTTTGAGCTCTGTTCCTGCTTACCTTCCAACCTTACTACTTCTATTACCATTTAAGGGGGGATTTGGGATAGTGAAATATATATATTTTATAGGAACTGGGACTTTTAGGTAGAGAGGTAACTGACAGTGCAGATACCATCCCTCTGAAGATACCAACTAGATTTGGTAGGATATTTATTTATATTCTTTAGGTATATCATCCCAATTCTCTTTCCTTCCTTCCCTTATCTTAAATAAACCCTATTTAATAGCATTTGGTATCCTGTAAGATTTATCCTATTGGCCTTCCCAAACCCTGTGTCCTTCTGATACTGGTCCTAAACAATCATTCCTTGATCTACTAAAATCCCATTACCATCAGGCATCTTTCTTGATACATATTTCTGGCTCAAAGTTTTACAATCTAATAAAGAATAGGTAATTTAAGGGAAGTGGTGGCTAGTGTTCAGGTTGGGAAATCACAATAACTTCTTTCCTAAAAATTAGATGCTAACTCACCATTGCCATATTAGTAGATGTTTCTACTAAAAAATATTGTCCAAAAGAAAAACCTCTGTACTTCTTCCTTATGTCTCCTCACAGATGTTCTTGCCTCTCTAAGTTTTAGAATACTGTTCTTTTTACATGTTTGAAGGCTTTTTCTTAATCTCCTTTGCTGACCATCTGTGTGGACATTCCCCAACGTGCTCATCTTTTCTCTCTCCACATGTCCTTTCTTGAATTAAATATCTATATGAAGATTACTCCATATCTTTTTTTTTTACTTTACTGCCTTTCTAAGTTCAAGGACTTCATCACCAACCATCTCTTGGACATAGACATACAACATATATTTAGGAATTGAAGGGACAGGAGATGTTATTTAATTTGGTTTCTCTAATTTTACTGATGAAAAAAATTATATTAAGTGAAGTTCAATGACTTTCCGCAGGTGCTGCAGGTAATAAGTAGCAAAAAAAAAAAAAAAGAATTCAAATTTAAGTTCTCTGACATTAAATCCAAAACACTTTTCTTGTAATACACTGAATACTAATGTATGTAAATTTCTCTAGGTGAGAAGATGATTGCATTTAGGTAAGAAGACAGGCCACAAAGGATCTCATATTTCCCCAAAGATTCCAGGAAGACTTAGAAATGTCTTACTTTATGGGACTATAGAGTTAATCATCTCTATAGTCCTCAACTCAAAATAGAAATCTAGAGATGGACACCTGGAGTCTTGTAAATATTTGAAAAGGCAATAATTTATGTGCCTCCTCAGGTTTGCTTTCCTTACTAATACCGACAAGCCCAGCCAGCTCTATATTCAAACAAGTTCTGCTTTTTCCAAAATAAATCTTCTCTAGTCATCATAGCTTCATAATAAAACAGATTCAAAGCTAGCATTCCCCCCTTTCTTTTTTTCCTCTCAAATAATAGAGGTCAGTAGGGGGCAAACAGGCACCATCTTGAGATTTACCCTTGAATGTTGTAAATATCAGTGGAGACGAATAAACCAGATTTCTCTTTATACACCAGGAAGATTTCTTCTCTCTCCAATCATCACAGAAGCTGAAGTGCTCTCTCATCTAATCCAGCCTTTCTTCCACAAATCAATAAAGCAATGACTCTCTTCTGAATTAGCAAGCTCCCAGCAAAGCTGTTGATCTTTCAGAATCAGTTGGCTCATCCTGGAGCAAACTTCTCTTAGTTCCTTTTAATGTCTTTATTTTTCCCCAGCTTTTGTGACTCTTCCTGTGCCTGGTAAATAAGCATCTAATGAATGCTTACAGATTGACATCTGAGTGATCATCTATTTGTTTCAATCATTTTTGTAATGCCTTCAAACTAATGCCCCTCTCTAATTTATGATGTGAAATTTAACATTTCTCCCTTTCTGTTTAATCCCAGAAGCCCTGATCTAATCTTTTTACAGTCTCAGAACAATTATAAGATTTACAATGTCTCAGTTATAAAATTCAATACTGTAAAAAAAGTCACATACAAATGCTAATTGATCACAATGCTTTAAAGTGAGCTGTGCTGTCTTCAAATAGGTTCTCTCCTTGCATTCATTTTCATGTCAGTTTTATATCTAATCTGCTCTGGTAAATTTGTGTCTCTCTTCAGAATTTTTTCTATGTTTCTTCAGTTGATTTGCAGATTTATTTGCACAAACATTATTTTTATGGCTTTTCTACCAACTAAATCTCTCAAATATGAAATTGATTATACTGGGCTATATATTTATTTTTGTCACGTTCCATAAGTAACCATTCTACCACAAGTAAAATTTTTTATGTTTTAATTCTGAATTTGTATCTATCATCAGAACTTTGCACAATGCCTTGAGTATACTAACTATATTAGAAATATTTAATTGTAAGGAATTTTGGATACAATTGAATCAAACAGGAGGGTCATTTTAGACTGAATCAAAATGCAAGAGATTGTAACTGGCTGAATTTTATTCAGTTCCTCTATTGTTGTGGTACAATCATTTCAGACTTATCTGACTCTAACCCATTTGGAGTTTTCTTGGAAAAGACACTGAAGGGGTTTGCTATTTCCTTCTCCATTTTATTTTATAGATGAGGAAAATGAGGCAAGAACAGTTAAGTGACTTGCTCAGGGACACACAGCTAGTGTCTGAGGCCAGATTTGGACTCAAATCTTCTTGACTCCAGGCCAGATACACTCCAGGCCACTGCAAAGGGAGCAACCAAAAGTGTACAGGATCAGAATGCAGAAAGATGATCATCAAATAAAATTTCAGCTAAATTTTAAAGTAAATTTTCTTTACTGAAACATTTTCCCATTTCTTCTGGTTTTTATTTTCTGGCATTTGTCACATTGCATTAATTGCTATCTGACCCTGTACCTTCCCTCAGCACTAGGAAACTTTTCATCCTGATATATTCTTTAGCAATGTGACCAATCTCCTTCTCCCACTGGTAATTTTTTCAAAAGCCTACTTTGGGAGCAAGACCTCAGAGTATCCAGGCTTCATTTCCCTTCTCCCTCATCTTCTGACTTTCTGCCTTTTAGATATCTGGCATAGTTCTCCACTCCCCATTTGCAGTTCCACTGATATCTTCCATTTCTATCTAAACTCCTTGAGGGCACGTTTTATTTTATTTTTCTTCTAGTTTGTATTTGTATTCCCAAGACTTGACATTTATAAAATAAATGTTTGTTGCTTTGCTTTAACTTATGTAAAAAAGGAATTAGAGAAGTTAAAATTAGTAGTCACTATCTCACTACACAGTTATTAAGAGCCTACATGGTGCAGGCACTAATAAGCCCTGAAGACACAGTAAACAGTTTATTGAAAAAGTTTACTGAATGTTTAATATTCATAAATTTGGCCTGAAAAAGTAATATAGAAATACCTAAAAGGATATAAAGGGTTAACATATTTCTAATGGCTTTTGTGATGTTGAAGAAGATGGAATGGTGATGTATGCCTGAAAGTAACTTTGCAATATTCCAAATGAAAAAGGCAACTGTAACCTAAACAATACCCATGCCTTCTATTATCTTATTGAGTTTGCATCTTGGGACATTGTAAGATTGATGATAAATTTAGTGTGCTAGACAGAAGTTTCTTCCATTGCTCAATCACTCCCTTCCCTTTTTCTTGAAACACTATATAAGACTACTCCAATCTTTTCAGAGAGGCCTTGGGTCTATCCAACCCTTACCACATTTGTGTTTTTCGACTCTCTCAATGGAAATAAACATATTTGCAACAGAGTTGTATACCCAATTGGTTTATGACAGCAAAATAGATATTTCTAGTTTGATTGAAGGTTGACAATAATAGGGGCAAGCTTGTGGGATCAGAAAGAGGATGTCTTTCCTGCCTTATAGGATCTGGCTAAGGAATCGTATCTACAGAAGCCGTTGCCTCAATTCAATCTAGGCTCCTGCAGGAAAGAGTAAGTGACTTATCCTTTTTCTAATTTTTGTTACTAAACTTCTTTCTTTAGTCCAGTCACTTTTTCTTTTGTGAGAGTAAATTCTTGGTTTTGCAGCTGAATAGGAATTTGCCTTTCTCTTCTTAGAGGAGGTCTATTTTCTTATTGCTTCAGATTATTCCTTTTGGTTATGGGGAACTTGTATAGCAATGAGAAGCCACTGAAGTAATATGGTGGCAGGACATATGCATTAGTTTATAAACCTCCAGAAATAGTCATTCAGGAGGTCTCAGCAGGCAAGAAAACTCTCTGTTACTTTTCTGTATGATACTTTTTAGTTTTAATTATGGATAACAAATAATCCTTATGTCAATTGGCCATTAAAAGAGGGATTCTTTGATCAGGATGAAATTGTTTAAACATAAATGGTTCAAAATGAAGTAATTGAGTTGATTTTTTAAAATTCATAACATTTTTAAAAAAATTTGATAAAAACTGTAATTTTGTATATCTTCTATTTGTCCCTGTGCTGCATCTCTGCAAGTTTATTATAACATGGAAACAGAAAGTGATTTTTTTTATGATAAATTAGGCAAGTATGTCAAAGGAAAGTATTAACTCTTTCATGTCTGTCTTTAAAAAGCTTTCTTTTGGTTTGGCTGTACGTACTAGCTATCATCTTAGAAAGCCGCTGTGTGTTTTGTGACCTCTTTTTTAGAACTCTTTATCTGTCTCTTCCTCATTATATTCTTGAATTTTGAAAATATTTGTAGAAAAAAGAGTAAGAGTGAGATAAGTGGTTTTAAAAAACTTATTGTGAAACTGTAATTCCTTAAATTGTCCTTTAAATTATTTTCATAAAATTGGAGAAACAGTATTTTTATCACCTCAACTAGTTACTGAGGAAGTAAAATTTTAGTTGATTCCTAAAACTTTAAGTTAAGCAAAAATAACTTAATAGAAGAAATAAAAACTCTTCCTCAGAATGCTAGCTTTTTTTGTTTTAATAGAAGAGAAATTAAGATCATTCCTTTGATTAAGCGGAATGAACTTAGGAGAAATATACAAGAAAAACTTCTATAAATTGGTAATTTTAAAATTAGTGTTAATAAGTTATTAGGATACTTAATTGGATATTTTCCAACCTTTGAAGGGAAATAGAAGTCATTTCTGTATTAATCACCCTGTAAATAAACAAGTGGAATATTATGTGAGGCTTACTTAAGGAAATTCTATTATTAACATTGGAATATTTGCTGAACTTAATTGTTCTTTAGAGGATTTTTATATTTCCTTAAAAATGATATTTTAAATGATTTTATCATGCTCCTATCTCATAGTAGTGGAATTGGGGAAAAATAAAAAATTAATCATATCCTAATATTATTAGGAAGAACATAAGAAAACTAAAAATTGTAAACCTATCAGTTTTGGAAAAAAAACTATTGGAATAAATATTATTTAAAAGTGAAGATTTAAAGAAAATTTAAATTTTGGAAGTATGGAATTTAATATATTTATATTATTAAGAACAATAGTACTAAAATCACAGTTTGATTTGAAGGTAATATAAAGTAGGAATTATAGTGAATTTTGATTGCCCTGAAAGCAATGAGGTCCTTATTAAAATATGATTTGAATTAAATTTAATTATATACTCTTAAAAGATGGGCTAAGTAAGGTAGGTTAAAACTTAATAAATGACCACCATTTTTACAATTGTAAATTGTTTAATATAGAACCTGGAATATGATAAGCTTTGTCTATCTGCCTTGGTACCTAATTAATTAGATTTAAAGTCTCATACTGGATAATTCTGTATGAAGTTTTCAATGTGATTGGTATAAACTTTAAAAATCAGGAGTTTTCTCAATTAAGTGATCTCATCATCTTATGAAGTTATTTCATATTACCAAGTTATACTATGGAAAAAAATAATGTCTATTGAGAATTTGGAATGCTCTGTGTTGGAAATGTGTTTAAATGGGATATTCTTTTAAAGTCTGGATTCCCCATCAGTTATTGGTTATACTGTTATAATTTTAAATACTGAAGAAATATTTTAAAATCCTAAAATAATTTTTAAGATAAGATTAAATTGTAAACTCCTACCTATTTTGTCATTTGTTTAATTTGCTTTTAAGAACTGTGTTGTTTCCTCACTACTTACAGAGAAATTTTGAGTGAAAAAGAGGAGCCACATCAGAGCCCTCTTAAGAATTCTCAAATAAATGATTTGTAGCAGAATGGGGGCAATCCTGGTCAGTTATGTCCATCATTAAAGGGTTAAACTTGATAAGGCCTTGAAAAGTATTTGAAAAAGAAAAAAGAAAGAAAAATTTGTAATCACTGTATAGAAAAGCTAAAAGGAATAACCTTGCAGATTTTCTATTTTCTGCAAATCTGAAGCAATTTGTTGTGTCACCAAGGTCATTGGTACTATGAATTGAGCTTGCTTGGGTTATGAGATTTCTAAACAATGAAATTGGATTACCGAGAATGTACAAGTCTGCTTATAATATAGAGATGATTTCTAACAATTAATTTTTATCTCAGGATTGCTTTATGTTTAAGAATAAAATAAAAGAATTAAGTGAAATATCTTCTATGTGTTTGAACACTGCTAAACTTTAATTATTTTGTTATTTAATCCATCAGAGTGAGCTTAGTTATATTCAGCCCTAAACTGTGGCTAGCAAAACTTGCCATTTGAGAGAAAAGTTCTTGCAACTTTCTCTACTGTTATTTCAAGTTTTTTAATTCAGATATGATTATCTAATGAATCATTAACTCAATAATCTGCCATAAGAAAAAAAGTCACAAGTTACTTAGAAGGAATGTGATTTTGAACTGTTTTAGGTGGAAGTCTTTGTCTCCAAATAGTTAAGCGGACAATCTCCGCACAGCTGAGGTGTGATCCCTTTCATTTATGTTCCCAATTTTGCTATTTCCTTTTGAATGTGCATGTCCTACCTTATTATTAGTGAGTCTGGTTGTGAGGTAGAATTGTTACTGCCTGAGTGACTGTCAATTTTGACTCTTTCTTGAACTCAAAGTTAAGGATGCTATTGTCATGTAATGAATCACTCTGTGCCTTTAAGGCTTCTGCTTAAAGGGAGAGGTTTTAATGCTGTTATAATCCTGTCCTTGTTTTCTCATTTTATGGGAAATTTCTCCAACCAGAGCCAGTAGTTAATAGAAGATATAAGGATCATGCAAATATGTGATCTGTTTTCATTCTAAATATGTAGTCATTCCCCATCTCAAATGATGGCTAAAGTAAAAATTAGTACTTGGCTTGTCATCTCCCTGTTAAAACTTACATTTTAATATATAGTATTAAGTCCATTTGAATATGATTAAGAATTGAACATGTTTTACCACAGGTGACTCATTCAGTATATACTGCTCTCTATATACAATATGGATTCATTTACTTACATGTATCTACACACGACCCCAAGTTTTTGTTTCAAATGGACTACAATCAGTCTCTTATAAATTAATTTGTTTGTGTAATCTTTGAACCTGAGGATAGGGTGAAAAAGCATTGCAAAGCATATGGTATTAGAGAGTTAATTCACAATATATATGGGATTAACTCTCTAATAGCATATGCTCCCACTAAAGGAACTGGAATAGAAAACTTTAACAAAATAACTGATTAGATAATCCTGAATATTAAATGTAAATAGTGCTAATGAAGATGTAAAAACCTAAAATACATTAATTGTAATTGAATTGCTATTTTGTCAATAAGATCAGAACCAAAAGGTTTTAGATGGATTTTATCATCTCAAGTAGTTTTTGAAGGAATAAAATTTTAATTATACTAATTTGGGGGGCAGCTGGGTAGCTTAGTGGATTGAGAGCCAGGTCTAGAGACTGGAGGTCCTAGGTTCAAATTTGACCTCAGACACTTCCCATCTCTGTGGCCCTGGGCAAGTTACTTAACTAGCCCTTACCACTCTTCTGCCTTGGAGCCAATACATAGTATTGACTCCAAGATAGAAGGTAAGATATATATATATATATATATATATATATATATATATATATATATATATATATATACTGATTTGGTAAAAATGTTTATCAGGAACATCTAAGGAATCTCTACAAAACCAAAAGAAACAAATATACGAGAGAGGAAACCAGTCCTGGGATGTCCAAGAGTCAATGTTTTTGAAGATATAAAAGCCACATAGGGCATCTGACATCTGAAATGAAATTTGTGGACATTGGGAAAGGGCTACTTAAATGCAAAAAGACTTGATGTTAGTTAATGTTCACATTCATTATTATATTTCTTTGACCTTTTGTTTTTATACTATTTATATACTAAGTTCTTTTTTTCCCTTTTCTTAATTTTTTTTGTGGACATTGTGTCAAGAAACTCACATTGGACCATAACCACAAATGATGTCTAACAAAGTTTTTATTCTTCTTTGGCCATCAGAGGCAGGAGAATAATGGAGAAAATATTAAAGATGAATAGTTTTCTAATGACTTGTGATATTTAAGATTATGTAACAGTAATACGTGCCTGAAAGTGACTGTACACTGTTCCTGCCCAAAAAGATCAATGTGCCTTGAATAGTGCCTTTCCCCTGTCTTATTTAAGTTGCAACTTGGTACATTCCAAAAGATTGATAGTATATTTCTTATGTGGGAAAGAAGTTTCCTGCATTGCCCAATCACCTCTTTCCCTTTTCCTTGAAACACTATATAAGCTTGTGCCCTCCTTCACTCTCTTTAGATGGGTGGGTGGGAGAGTCTATCCAATCTATCCAAACTGGTCAATCCAAGCCCTCAAACATGTGTGTTTTTAAGTGCTCTCAAGGGAAATAAGCATATTTGCTACAAAGCTGGGTGCCAGATTATTTTATTAGAGCAATATAAATGTTTCTTGTTTGGTTTGAAGTTTGACATGGGAAAATATTGAAAATTCACAAATGAGATTTTTATGAAGATAAAAGATTATAATGAATATCATTGAATTTGATAATATGAAAATATAGTAAAACCAACCAATTTTACTTCCCTAAGAATTTTGACTTAATTTAATCCAATACTACCTGCCTTTAAACAATGAAAAATATAAATTATATCCAAATAACCCTTCATCAAAAATATTCAAAAATTCATGTAATCTTTTGTTCTCCACAAGAAATGTTTCTATAAATTGCAGTTAGTCAATATCTTCAAGTTGTTTGTTGGGTTTTTGATTATACATAGTTATCATAGTTTCAGATCTTCTATTTCAATGGCATAAGAAAACTGGGGTGAGAAAATTCCTTCTCCCAAAGTAGATAAATAATTATAGTGCAATTTACTATTGACTTATTAAAATACATAACTACCAAGATAGTGATTACAATGGGTCTTAATTGAGCCAAGAATACTATAAAGGAAAAAAACAACAACAAGCACTGGGATTATAATATGTGAAGCCATGGAGATTTCTATTGAACTACAGAAATGGGGTACTTAAATAGTCATTTGAAATGAGAGGGTAGGGTAAATAGCTAATGTATTTCTGTTGAGTTTTTGCTTTTCAGATTTGATTGTCTTCTTTCAAATCCAGAACTGTAGTTTCTAGAAACTAGGCAAGACCAATTTATGGTTAATTAAGATCAATTATTATTCTTTTTATTTATTTTATCACTGTTAAAGTCAGTAAAGAGATTATCTAAAAATGACATCATAATTACTCTCTTAGAAAATTTGTGGGAGCACTTAAAGGTTAAATCACTTACTCAGGGGCATATGTGTTACAAGCAAGATTTGAAACAAGGAATGACCCTTTGACCCTTGAAAACTGGACACCCAAGAACACCACAATATAGATGGTCTTTTTTCAATGAAATTTAAGTTTCAATATTTACATTTTTTTACCATTTACATGTGAATTGCATTTGAGTTCATGAGTCTCCTTCCCAACAGTGTTAAAAATCATTGTATTTCACTAATTTAAAATTATTTAATTACTTTCCATGTTATTTCAAATCATGAATGACAAAATGGACTGGAAGATGCATATGATTCTAGTTTTCCAGACAACAAAATTGCTAATTATAGCTCTTTTTAAAGTTGCATCAAGAGTGCTAAATTGAAACTTGAAACTCACCAATGCACTAACTCTTTGTAAAATAAGGGCTTATTCTATGCCTTTATAATGATCAATTCATTGAATTTGCTGAAATAAAAATCCCTTTCAACATGATTTCCTATACCTTCTTTACACAGAAAAATTACAAATTTAGAACTCAGTACCACTTGGACAAAGCCAAAATAATTCTCAATAAATTAGACTAAACAACTCCAATTGCTTAGTCCTATCCACTTTTCTGCCTTGGAACCAATACTTACAGTTTATTCTAAGGGAGAAATTAAGGAAACATGGAAAAGTTTATTTGTCAGACATACGTATAAGGGAAGAATTTATCACCAAATGAAACATAAAGAACATAAACAAAAAAGTTATTTGATTTCATTAAATTAAAAAACTTTTGCCTAAACAAAACCAATTCAGTCAAGATTATAAGTGAAACAACTAATTGGGGAAATATTATAACAAGTTTCTTTGGTAGAGGCCTCATTTCACAAATATATAGAGAACTGATACAATGTCATTAGACTACAAAGCATCACCCAACTGATAAATGGTCAAAGGATATGAATAGACAGTTCTCAAAGGAAGAAATTAAAACTCTCTATAGTCATATGAAAAAAATGCTCCAAATAGCTGTTGATGAGGGAAATTGAACATAAAAAAGTTTAGATAACATACCCATCACATAGGATAATATAACCAAAAAGGAAAATAACTTCTGTACATGTGGGGAAATTGGAACACACATTGTTGGGACACATAGTTGTAGAACTGTGAACTGATACAACCATTCTGGAGAGTAATATGGAACTGATATGGGGATATAGGTTTCCCTTTGGACATCCCAAGCTCCAGAAGTGTGTAGTTCAAAGGAGACATGAGAGATACTTTTCTAAAAGCATCCATCCCCCACATTGGACTATCCCCTATGCCTTCAATTAACATACATATATACCTTCAGTTCCAATCTGACAATCATCAAATGGTACCTAATCTAATCTAATCATCCTTTGAATTCCATAGGCCATCCCTTATGCCATCAATATCAATGAAATTACCTCATTCTGGATTCAACCCATGCCCATTTTTTATCCTGTAACCCCTGTTGTCAAAGGAGCATAAAATCTACAGGCCCATCTCCTCATGGAGGCAGTATTCCACCTGTGCACTGGCTCCTGGCCTTTCAACATGACTTCAAAATTAATAGATTTTTATTTTTATATTTAAGCTAAGTTTTGGAGTCTGCATTCTTGCAAAAGGTAAACTGTCCCAAAACTGGGATTTTACCTCAAAGCTCTCCCACAACAGAACCATATCCCAAAAGACACAAAACTACACAAACTCTTTGATCCAATAATACTCCTACTAGGTCTGTATCTCAAAGAAATCAGTGATAGAGTATAAGGACCTCTTTGTACAAAAATATTTTTAGCAGTTCTTTTTGTAGTGGCAAAGAATTGGAAACAGGGAATATCCATCAACTACGGATGGATGAGCAATGTATGATATATGGTTATAATGGCATCCTTTTGCACCATAAGAAATGAGAAACAGAATAAATTCAGAAAATCCTGAAAGGGCTTATTATGAACTGATACAAACTGAAGTGAGCAGAACCAGGAGAACAGTTTCAGTTAAGCTGTCATCTTTAAGCAAGTAGAACTTCACTAAGATAGCACCTGAAATTCTTTCTTATTTTTTTCAGGATTGAGCTAATGAAAATCTGGCTAGGGAAAGTACAACATTGTCTTATTGGTCTCCTTTGTCGTATAGTAATAAAATTACATTACTTGTTGCAGGATAATTTAAAAAGGTGTCTTGAAACAAACTGGGAACTTTCTGATATTGGAAGTGGAGTGAACTTCGTCCCACTTCATCTATCCTGGTCATTTTCCCAAGGGAGTTCTTAATTATTTAATGAGGTGCTAAATGCTTTATGAACTAAAATTCTAAGTTTATTTCATGGTAGATAGATAAAAATATATGCAAGTGAATATTTCAGGTACATTTCTGTAATATATGAGTAGATTATTTTTCTTCATGTTTAATATCAAAATAGGACTTCAGAAAGTACATTGGTATCAGCAGGGGTGGGAAAATACTAGAGATATTTGAGAAAGTGATTTTTGTTGGTGGTGTTTTTTTAGTTTTTTGAGTATTTTGACCCTAGAGAAAACTGGTTAACATGTAAAGAGAAGAACTGATATCAACAGAAAAATCATAAATGTTTCTGAGAAATTAAATAGGCCTGCTGGGTTGAAAACATGAACATGGTTCTCAAAAGGATCTTACAATCAAAAGGCATGAATTAAAAACTAGACATTAAGAGAAATTCTGGTGATACAGAGACAAATGAAACAGTTCCTGTTCTCAAAGAACTAAATATAGGTAACAATCATGTAAATATATTCAAAATAAATCCAAATAAGCAGATGATGATTTAGAGAATGAAGGCACTGGAAGTTGGGTGGCTCAGGAAAGGCTTCATTAAGAAAGACATATATAAACTAAGGATTCTGTTGAATTTATGTTTTGTAGAGAGTACTCATAAAAATATACATAAAGTATTACAAAGTAGTACCCTAAGCATGAAACAGAATCCCTCAATAAAGGGACCACAGTTATGATGAGTGGAACAGTTCTAGTAATAAAAAAGTTTATTAAAAAAAAAACAACCAATAGACTATTTCTAATAACCTGTATACCAAGTCTTGCAATTCTCTACCAAAAAAAGGAAATATATTTCATTATTCATTCACTTGAACCAAGATTTAACATTCCATTCAACCTGAGATCTACTTTCTGAGATCTCTAGTCATTCTATTCTTCCATGCTTTGACAGATATATATCTGTACTCTGACTTTACTTTCCTCCCTTCAAAATCTCTAGTTTACAGCAACAAAGATATTACCATATCCTGTAATCTCGAGTCCCATGCCCATTTGTGTATCACTGATTATCTGTATCCAAATCAGTCATGTATTAATTCCTTTATCTAATTTCTAATTTATACATAGTGATTAAGTACCAGAAGAGTAAACCATTTAACAATGTACACTGAGATCATAAGTTCAGATAAACTTATCATGGCTGCCATTTCAGTGTCATTACAATGTTTTAATTCTTCTCCAACTCATTCTTTATTTCACTCCCCAAGGTAGTTATTACATAACACTTTTTTTTCTCTTTCTAGGTACCTAAGAGGAAATATGGTAAAGTGGATTGATGGAGTTTTGAAATGGATTTGTAGTTGGGAAAATATGAGTTCAAATCTTATCTCAAATATTCATGATCTATGTGACTTTGTGCAAGTCAGTTATCTTTTCTTAGCTTCAGTTTTTTCAATATAAAGTGAAGAGACTAATATGAGGATCAGTTAATACTTAAAGGGTGTTGAAAACTTAAAGCATTCATACAAATGAATTATTTCAAGTCACTTACATAGCCATTCTTCTTCCTACTTGAAGCAAATGATGTCACTATATTTTGCTGAAAAAGGAAGTCATCTAATCATATTTTAAATGTTTTTTTCTAAGTTTTGTACTATAAATCTCCTCAACATCATGTCCTACTATCTTCTCCTCTACTACAATATCAGAAAAAGGTTTTGAGTGCCAAAACACACACACACACACACACACACACACACACACATACACACACTCACACGCATCCACTGTAAAAAATGGAGACTTGAATCCAGGACTTCAATCCCCAGAAGTCCTTGCTCCACTTCCCCAGAATGCTTTGTAATATCACTGAATTCTCACCTGGACTGACAGCAAGATGGAGTATTTAACTTGGTTGTAAATAGGCTCTGCCCTTTTTTTCTACTTCCACTTCGGAGCACACACTGCTCTCCACCTAGCAGGCAAGATGTGAGTGGTCATGAATAGGCTCTCTGGGCCTAGACACATGCTTTTCTTACTTGAGTTTTATTTATATTTTAATCTTCAATAAACCTCATAAAATATAATACTCCTTGCAGCGAGAAACTAATTTCTACCTGCCTCAGTCCCCCCAAATTTTAATCTTTACACCACAATTATAGGCCTTGCCAGCTAAAACTTAAAGAAACAGGGAATCTTGGAATATAGTACTTTTAAAAGCCAACATATAAATTTATAGCAAAGAAAAACTTATCTTGCAATAATAAATATAATCCTAAAAGGGAAAAATAACTTTAATGGAATAGAGAACTTTCATACATTTCTAATAAATAGTCTATAATTGAGAAGGAATTGTATAATGTTAATGTAACTTTCTCAAGAGAAATATAAAAAACATTTCAGGAATTAGAAGGGAATTATCAATGATGATATGTTTTCATTCTAATTGGACAAAGCTGGCAATATTTATGAAGGAAAACAAAAATGTTGATTTCTCTTTTTGGCCTAGGGTATCTGGATTTTGTGAGAAAAGTATATTTAGTAAGTGTACTTTTGGCCAGTGATGCAGTATCTTTTGGAGAGCATCAAATTTGAATTACTACAAGAAGATATAAAGAACTTGAGAGGGAGAAATCTAATATGAACATGTTCCTTTTGAATCCCAGTGTCTTAAAAAAAAGTGACAGGAGATAAATAAGTCAAAATGAAAGTTTTATGGTTATTTTAAATGATACTTAGAGAGAAAAGAGAAATTTGAGAAAAAGAATACATTAAATAATAAATGATGAAGATAAAAGTGGATTTTACTATTTCAAAAATAGAGTGAACAATAAAAATACATATACAAAGATTGAAGAAACAATGGGAGAAACAAGTATCACACAAACCTTACTCTTACCCGAGATTCCCAATATTAAACATTAAAAAATTAAAACAAAGGAAATAAAGGCAATTATTGATGTATTTCACCCAATCAACATGAAAAGAAAACTAATTAACTTGAAATGGATGAATATTTTCTGAGATTAGAAAATGAAAATTAAATAATTTAAATGACCCAATCTCAGGAAAAGAAACTGAAATATACTAGGACCTAATGGATTTGAAGGTAGATTTTCTTAAACATTTAAGTAATATATAATTCTAACAACATCTTATATATTTGTGAAAATAACAAAAGAGATAAAAATAAAAAAGGCCTCCACAATTAAAACATGGAGAAAAAAGAATGAGATCCACTGACCAATATAATACTGAATACTCAAGCAAATGTCTAATAAAATATTAGCAAAAGCAATAATAACATAAAGAGTTTATTATGATGCCTATGTTTGATTAATACTAGTAAAGAGTTTGTCCATTATTGGTAAAAGTATAAAAAACTTAAAGAATATTAATAACAAAATGAGTAAAGTATATTATAATATTAAATAATTCAGTAACATATTTTCGCAAAATTAAATATCTGTTTTAACAATTAGTAAGCAAAGGAATAAATGAATATTTTCCTGAATAAAAGGTAAACACTATCTACCTAAAACTAAGAAAATGTACATTTTCTCTAATAGAAGGTATTAGTAATATTTCTAATAACATCGTGTATAAAAACAAGATATCCATTTGGATCATTTTGTGTCCATTTTTCTCAAAATGTTATATCAATAAGGCAAGAAAATGAAAGTGAGTGAATAAGCACAGAAAAAAGGAAATTAAATTATATTTTTACAGTGGACATAAATAGTTAAGTTCAGAAAAATTTTAAGTTATAAAGTAAACCCTCAAAATAATAAAATTTTCTATTTATTATCAATAAATTGTATCAAGAACATAGAGAAAGACCAATTAAATTTTACATAGCAAGAGAGAGTGGAAAATATCTCCAGCAATCAAAACACATACAAAAATTATAACTGTAAAAGAATTTGAAGGAACACAAATTAACAAATAAAGAGCTACTAATTGCTAATGACTGAGAATGTGCCAATATAATATACCTTTCAGTGAGACAAAATTAACTTACTTATTCAGCTTCTTAATAAAACTAACAGATGATTTCTTTTTAGAATTAAAAATAATAAAAAATATATCTAGAAAAGGAGCAATGAGGTAGTGTAGCGCAATGTTGATGAACTTATGGCATGGTTGCCAAAGATGGCATGCAGATAGCTCCCTTTGGGTACTGAACCACCCTCCCTCCCTAGTCATCACCCACAGAGTTGATTACTAGAAAGGAAGAGTGACTTTGGCAGAGCTGCTCCCCTTACCCTTTCCACCATGCCTGACAACATTTTTTCACATCATCCATTCCTTCACCCAGCAGCCCAATTGGAGCATTCAGGGTTTAATGTGAGCCACACACAAGCAGCAGAGCTAGAAGGGAGTGGAGCTCCTGGGCCATACCCAGAATGTGGGGGATGAGGGGCAGGGCATGTCACTCTGGGGGAAGGCACACTATTGGGTCTAGGGGGTGCGACCCAGCACTAAATCTCTAAAAGTTTTGCCATCACTGGTAAAGCAAATAGAGCAAAAGGCTTGGAGAAAGGAAAACATGATTTCAAATCAGGTTTTAGCCTCTTAATAGTTGTGGGAACCTGGGAAAATTGCTGAGCTCCTATTTGCCTCAGTTCCTCATATGTAAAATGAGGCCTGGAGAAGGAAATGACAAACTATTTCAGTATCCTTGCTAAGAAAGCATCATGGACTATCAATGTAGTCATGCAGAGTCAGACCTGACTGAATGAAAAAAGAATCAGAAAGAATAAAATAGAAATGTCAAAATCTCAGGGGAAATAATAAAGATAGTAGACACATAGGTAGATATATAGATGATAGATAGAGATGCTTTTGATTCATTATAAATTCTACTAATTGCTCATGCTTGATAAGCCACATTTAATCTTAAATCTTTTCACTGATTTCAACTGCAAACTATGTGAATTGCACAAGATAATAATGTTTGACTGAATGGGTTGCATAACATTTATGTATTTTATTATGTATGCATGTAGATACATATGTATTCATGTATATATGTATGTATTCATCTATCTAAAGTTTTGATATAAGGTGGCTTACCAATTCCAGTCAGAAAGGTCAGTTACAAATCAGTAATTATCAGTTATTTGATATTATTTAAAATATAGAAATATTGATTAATGGAAAACTTTTAATAAGCAGAAAAGCTTTGGAGGTAATATGCTTAAGTTATATAAATTTAAAATATATAAGTATAATTTTTAAAATGTGGAAATAATCTTGTTTGCTAATCTTTTTCAAATTTAGAATAAAAAAATCCAAAAATTAAAATGCAAAAATGTATAAAAACCATAAGGTTATTTTGTAAGGGAAGAGTTTCTTGATCAAGAATGTTCATGTAGGTAGAAGCAATTAGTGCAAGGTTCAAAAAAAGTACTTATGCATCTTATATGATAAAAGTGAGAAAAACATTCTAGACATAAGTGGTAGCTTGTGGAAAACTGTTTTGAGAAAGTAAACATTTGGACCATTTAAACACATCTTCTTACTTTTACCCTATATGTATCTATCCTTCCTCATGTTTGTTTCTTGTAGACAGCATATGGTAGGGTTTTTTATTCTAATCTACTCTGTTATTCACTTGCTTTTTATGGGTGAGTTTATTCCCTTCATATTCAGAGCTATGATTATCAGCTGTGTATTTCTCAGCATTTTGATTTCTACTCCGAGTCCTACCTTTTCCTCTTTCACTATTTCCTTCTACACCAATGTTTTGTTTTTAATCAGTCCCCCTAATTCCCACTCTCATTTTACTTCCCTTTCTTTCTACCCCCTCCATTCTTATCCCCCCTTATTTCCTTAACAGTTTTTTTTAAACAACCTACTACCATCTCCCTCCCTTGTACTGCTTCCCTCCCCACCAGTCCATTTGTTACCCTTCTACTTCCCTATAGGGCACAAATCAATTCTGCCCCAAGGGATTGGTTTGTTCTTCCTTCTTTGAGTCAATTTCAATGCACTTAAGAGTTGAGTATTTCCTATCTCCAACCTCTCTACCCTTTTGGTGTATTGATGTTCTCCCCCCTCCCACCATGAGCTTCTTTGTGACATATAAATTTACTGCCTTTTGTTTCTTTCCCCATTTTTTTAGTATTAACCTCTTTTTTAGCTCTAGTTGTATATATATATATATATATATATATATATATATATATATATATATACATATATCTGTATATATACTTATATATTGGCATTGTTCTATCTGCCCAGCTAATAATAACAATTTTAAGAGTTACCAATGACCTCTTTTCTTATAGGGATTCATAGCATTTGAAATTATTGGGTCTCTTAAAAAAGTTTTGTTTTGTTTTGTTTTTCTTGTTTCCCTCTTTTTTTAAATTACCTTTTGATGATTCTCTTGAGTTCTGTGCTTGGGCATCAAATTTTCTGTTCAGGTCTAGTCATTTATTTAAAAATGTTTGTAATTCTTTTATTTTGTTAAATGACCATTCTTTCCCCTTAAGAATATACTCCGTTTTTCTGGGTAATTGATTCTTGGTTGTAGACTTAGTTCCATTTCTTTCCAGAATATCATATTCCATGCCTTTTGGTCCTTCAGTGTAGATGCATCCAGATCCTGTGTTATCCTTATTATGGTTCCATGGCATCTGAATACCTTCTTCTTAGCAGCTTGTAATATTTTTTCCTTGGTCTGGTAGTTCTTGAATTCTGCTCTAACATTCCTTGGTGTTGTCCTTTGGGGATTAAGGGCAGGAAGTGATCAGTGGATTCTTTCAATCTCCACTTTTCCCTCTTGTTCTAGATTTCTTTTGTCATGGTCTTCTGGTAGACCAATGATTCTTAAGTTGTGTCTCCTGGAACAGTATTCTAAATCTTCTGTTTTGTGAATGGGATGCTTCATATTTTCCTCAATTTTTTCATTCTTTTGATTTTGTTTTATAATGTCCTGCTGCCTTGTAAAGTCACTAGCTTCTAATTGTTGTGTTCTTGTTCTTAAAAACTGGATTTCTTCACTGGCTTTTTGGTCATCCTTCTACTTCTGGTCTGATTTTCTTTGGAGGTCATCTTTCATCTCCTTTGTCTCATTTTCATGCTGATTAATTTTGGCTTTCAAGACACCGTTTTCTATTTCCAGATGGCTTATCTTGTTTTTAAAGTTGTATTCAGTCTCTCTTAATTGTGTTTTGAATTGCATTTTGAGTTCTTCCAGAGTCTGTATATAATTCACTGGTTTTTCTGTTGTTGTTGTTGTTTGTTTTTTGTTTGTTTATTTTTTTGCTTGGAGTTCCCTCATCCTTCTCTGTTCCATTTACTCTTTGTTCATTGCCTGTATCTAAACTGTTGATTGTAGTTTCTTTTTTCTTTTTCTGTTGTTTGCTCATATTTGCCCCTTCTTTACTCCCTTCTGTTGCCTGAGCTCTTGCTCCTCTCATTTTTTTTTTTGTGGTTTGGGGCTTTTCTTTCTGCCTTCACCCTTGGAGATTTGTCAGTGAATCTCTCAGTGAAGTCTATGGGGAATGGGTGTTGGAGCTTGGCCTTCTCTGCCCTCTGGAAGCTTTGATGGAATTAAGTCCCACAGTCTGTGTGTGGGGGTATTTTGGAGTTTGAGATTCCCTGTCCTCTTGAGGATTTGATGGGATTAAGTCTGGCTGGGTTGATGGATGTGCTCTGGGGTCAGAACCTCAGGAAGGGGTGGAGCAATATGGAGTTTCTCTGCTGTTGCAACTGTGCCTCCTGCTTTGGGCTCTGCATTTCTCCTCTCTCTGCTTCACCAGTGCCTGTGTGGATGCTCTGAGCCTGGCACAGCTTTGTTCTCAAGGTACTTCCTCCAGACCAGCACCTTTGCCAACCCAGAGGTTCCAACTGCCTCTGGAGGCTTAGCACTCTAGGTGGGGGATGGGTCCTGGGACCTTCCTTCTTCCTTCTCCTTAATTTGGAGTGTTCTTGAATTCCAGTTTTTGGGGGTGTACCTTTTAAATTGAGTCCAGCAGGATGGTTTCTTTGCTTTGTCTTATTGTTAGGTTTTATTTTCAGTCCCCTAGGGGCATTCAGTTTGAAATTGCTAAGGAAGGATTTTCAGAGTTTTTTCCAGACATTTGCAGCCTTTACAATGCCATCTTGACTAAGTCTCGATATGATCTTTAATGAAGGATTGGTTTTATCTTTGTTTGCTTGTAATTTAATTAATCACTTTTTCTCTTTTGTTTTTTAAAAACTGGTTTCCTTTCAATTCTCTTCTACTAGACTTTCCCTCCTATTTTAAACTTTTAATCATCCTCTCTGCAAAGACTCTCCTTTCTGGAATTGTTTCCCCCAAAATTCTAATTGTTTCTAAATTCTGAACTGAGAGCTTTAAATTAATTTTATTGAATATTAAATTAATTGGGAAGTAGAGAGAGTATCAAGTCTGGAGTTAGGAAGATTTTCATTCAAATTCAGTCTCATATATACATTTACTAGCTCAAAGATCCCAGACAAGCCATTTAACCCATTTTCCTTATTAGTAAGATGGAAACAATAATTTCAGCTACTTTACAGAGTTGTGAGGATCAAATAATATGATTATAAAATGCTTAGCATAGTGCTTGGAACATATTCAGTGCTATGTAAATGTTAATTGCTCTATTAGACAATTTTGAAGATTTTTTTGTTCCTCCTCTTTCTTAGAAATCTTAGGGTTTTATATTTCATCAAGAATTAATTTCTTTTCTTTTCACCTTCAATATTTTTTCAAAAAGCATTATTTACTCTGAAGAAAACTTTGTGTTTTTTTCATTCTTTTTGATTAAGTATTCTCTTTGTTCATTAATTTAATTGTTTTATAAAAGTGCTATTTTGAAATATTGACCATTTTGGTCCTCTTTCTTATTTCCTTTAATTTAGATTTTGTCTTTTTTCTCTTTGATTATTTGTACACTATAGTTTTTGATACTAGGTAGTCTTAATATTACTTATTCACATATTGTCTTTTCCTCTGGGGGCATTTAATTGGAAAAAAGTCAGTCTTAATCCCTTTTTCTTCAGATATAGCACACACATACAAAACACACATATTCTTCCTTGCCCCATTTCTTTTCATGGTTTTTCTCTTTTCTTTCTCTTGCTGAGATGAATGAGTAGCTACTGTATTTTATGGTGTGCAGAGAGAGTAGGAAGAATTTTTCAAGAGTCTATAGAACTTTGGGAATCTTTTTCCTAGATTTGGGGCCCATATATTAAGCTCTTTTACCCTCTTATATAGGTAGTCAGGGACAAAATTGGGAAGTATTCTGAGAACCTCTGTAATAAAGTTGGAGGGAGATGATCTCAAGATATGTTCCAATGAGAAATAGAAGAATTATTTTGTATTCTTTCCATGGGTACTTGAATGCTAATAGAGGATGGGTGCTTAGTAAGCATTTTAATTATAATTTTCTGGATTAAATTTTTGATGATTATAAATTTTAAGATTTTTTCTTTGTCCTATAGATTCAACTATACTTGTTTTCTATATTTCTTGCATAAATTTGTTCAGTATAGTTTGTTAGAATTAATGGAATCTGGAGAGACTGACTAATTAGCCATATTTTTATCCTGTGACCATATAATTATACATATTTTAACATGGTACATTTATTTTATATAAATGATTACATGAAAATTATTATCTGGGATAAAAGTCATGTCACTGGTATCAAGAAACACATCATTTTCCAGCAAGGAACATTTTCCAAATAGAGTAGAAAAGAAACAGATAAAATGAATTAACAGTAAAGATTCAATAGGAACTAATAATAAAATAGCTAGTGATAAACATTGAAGTTACCTCTTCAGGCCTACATGAATTACATCCTGTGATCAAGATGAGAATATTGGAATTATATTAATATTAACCTTTAAGGTTAATAAAATGCTTTTGCCTTTCTATTTCATTTAGCTCTTCACATAGTGTCTCCATCACACAGAATAAACACTGATTGTTAATTGAATATATATATAAATATCTTCTTATTTTATCCATACTAGAGACATATATGTGCCATTATTGACATTTTATGGATGAAGAAACAGTATCTTTAAGATGCTAAGTACTTTGTCTGCAGGAATATGTCTGTGTCAGATGGACATTTATAAGGATTGAAAGAAAGAACAAGCATGTATAGAGATGATTTTACAGATAACATCAGTAATATTTGAAAATGAATGGATAATGAATTGAAAATTTATTTAGCACTTATATTCAAAAATCTCTTATCTGTTAAGCATTAGGAATATAAATTTTAAAAGTAAGATAGTCCCTGCTATCAAGGAGCTATCATTCTAATAATTAGATAATTAACACATTAGCTTTCAAGCTTTCAGCTGTAAAAGTCATATGAAAAGGTCCTACTGTACTTAAAGGCAGAGTGGCAAAAGAAATAAAAAAACTTCTTAAATCTTATTTTTCTCTGATAACATGCCAAATTCTGAAACTGCATTATTTGGTCCTGCCAAGGATTTTAGTGAAAACATTCTTTTATGCAGCTTTAAAAGATATGACTGTAACAACTTCAGAAAATATTTCCAGGCTATAGCTACATAGGGCTCATTTTATGGGATGATGGTTGTGACTACTAGGATGGAAATGTTACTGGTTTCTGCATGCTATAAGAAATAGTCATAATTTAGTCATTACTTGAATCTGTAAATTGAATTGAAAATGAAAAACTTAAGCCATGTATGAAGTAGGCAATTTTTGTTGCTTCAGACTTTTAAAAGTTTAGAATTTCTACAAAACTTTTTTCTCTCTCCACTTTAGTCCAATAATTAGACTGGATTTCATTTTCTAATAGCAGATTCTAAAAAAAATGAACTTTAGTAAAAATTTAATGAAGACAAAGATATAGTGTCTAAATGATGTGAATAGTTTTAAAATGATTAAATTATTCATTAGTAATTAAAGTTTCAAATTCTGTTTGCAATAGCTTGAGCCTAATTGGTAAAAAATGAGATTGCCAAATTCTAATTATAAAATGGTAATAATTGTATGCAAACCCTGCATCATTCTTTTAATGTTGTTGAGATTTTAAACTAAGTTGAGGGCTAGGATGAATGAAATGGCCTGGGATAAAAATTGATTTAAAGTCTAACAATACACTTAATTGCATAAAAGGAAGTATAAATACTATTTAATTTCCCTATTCTGTTACTATTTCTTAGGGAATGTGGCAATTTTATAGATTTATTATAAATTATCTTAGACTGAGATAAATTGGGGAAGATAGAATAAACAAACTCTGAAAAATACAGTGAATAATCATTTAATTAGATGCCAGTATGTTGCTCTAGTCCCTCCAATAACAACATTTAAAAACATCTAGAAGTGAGAGGAACAACCACCTACTAAAAAGAATCTTGAACTTGGTATCAAGAACGGTCACTCATGGGCCAGTATTACAAGTGTTATAGTCAACAACAATGCAAGAGTATAGGAGCCAAAGGCCTCCCTTTAATCCTGGTCCCTGATTCAAAGATGTCCCCTTCTCTCATTCACCGTTGGTTGGTCACTAGAGTAATACAATCTATACATGCAGACCAGAAATACCTAATTATACTAACTATTCATTTGGTTCTAGTCAATCAGAGTAGAGCACATTTTCAAATGTACTTATTTGCCTCATGTGTTTCTTCAACCAATCAGAAGAGGAGAAGGTTATATACTGCTCTTAAGTTTCAGTTTCTACATGTTACTTCTTATCTGTCACTTATCTCATCAGCAGATGTACTTCCCTGAGAGAAGTCCATGCTTTTTCTATTCATCACAAGAAGTTTGTAAAATAATCTGAAGTAGGGAAAGATTAGGAGAAAGGAATGGTATTGCTATGTTGTGGAGAGGTGTGTTTTATAGGATGGCATAGATACTATAGAAATACTCAGAGAAGAGACCAAGGAAAGAAAAAAAAAACTTCTAATGTAAATATAAAAAAAAAATCTTAGATTAGGTAGTGCCAAGAAAAAAAAAATATCCAGGAGAGAATAATTTCAAATATTTAAAACTAGAACCCTAAAATGAAAAAAAAAAAGAATATGTACAAGAGAACTCTAAGATCATTTGCAAGGTGTGATAAAAGAATTGGGAGGAAGAGGAAGGAATAAAGGAAAAATGAGGAAACAACTGAAAAAAGGAATTGAGGGGAGTAGTGGGAAAGGAAGGAAGGAATGAAGAAGGAAAACTAGGAATAAAGAATAAAGAAAGGGAGGTTGGGAGAGAATGAGGGAAGAAATGAAGGAAGAAAGTGATGGAGGGAGGAAGGTGGAAAGGGGAGGAAGTAAGGTATAGGAGGAGCAAAGAAGAGAGGAAGGAAAGGTAAAAAATAAAAAAAAATTAATTAGATCTAATAAACAAAAGAATGAACAACATTCAAAGCTATGAATGTGAAGATATGAACATTTTAGTAATATAAGAGAATATTACACAATGGATGAAAAAGAAAAACTGAATAATTTCTTCATATAAAATCACTTAAAATAGTTTCATACATCATTAAAATAAATATGATTGAATATTTTAGATTTTGTTCAATTTTTTTTTAAATACAGTAATTAAGGTATCAAAAAATTCAACAATAAAAAACAAAAGAGAGGCAGGTTAATGAATGTGGCAGTGGATCCAATAACCCACTCCATAGTCAATAAGATTTTTGTTGAAATCTTTCTACTGACCTATATTATCTTTTTGACTCTGAACAAGTCACTTTACATCTCAGTGGTAAAGGGAACTTTCTCAGTATATAAGCTGAGACATTATATTAATATATAATAATTATATATTATATATTATGGATACATTGGCAGTAGCCTGAATTAATTAATGGAATATTTTCATCAACAATACCAAAGAAATCACAGGTTCAGTCATATCTCCTCCACAAATGAACATATGATATGTTGAAACAGGAAGAAAAATATGCTTAAAAGCAGCATAGAAAGTGAGTCAATATCAATATTTAATGTATTTCCACTGAATCAAATAGCAGGATAAACTTTCTACTGTTTACAGTTTAATCTAGAAATTACAAACAGAACTGTATAAAAAGTTAGAAAAAAATTGTTATAAAGAAATAATTTAGAGAAAAAGACCTGTACAAAAATATTCATAGCTGAGCTCTTTCTGGTGGCAAAAAAAAAATGGAAAATGAGAGGATGTCCCTTGATTGGGGATTGACTGAACAAATTGTGGTATATGATGGTGACAGAATACTATTGTGCTTTAAGGGTTGATGATCTGGAAGCTTTCCATATGAATTGGGAGAATCTCAATGAATTGACGCAGAGTGAAATGAGCAGAGCCAGAATAACATTGTACACAGAAAATAAAATGTTGTGGAACAATCCAATATAATGGGCTTTGGTAGTAGTTGTGATGCAACAAGCCAGGACACTCCTGAAGGACTTCCATAAAAGCATTCTTTTATGTAGCATTCTATCCACTTTTAGTGAAAGAACTATGGGAGTAGAAATGCAAAAGCAAAACATATGACATCACTGATCACATGTATATATGAGTATGTGATACAGGGTTTAGTCCTTAAAATTGCTCTATAGCAAAAATGAATAATATGGAAATAGGTATCAAGTGACAACATTTGTACAACCCAGTGGAATTGTTTGTCCACTCTGGGAGAGGAGAGAGAAGAGGGAAGGGAAATAAAATGAATCATGTAAACCTGGAAAAATACCTTAAAATATTAAAAATAAATAGAAAATTAAAAAAAAATAGAGCATAATTTTCCTCTCACAATGTTGAGTCAATGTTTTAAAATTCAGGAAATAGTCATAGGAAGAGGAAATACTAGAATATAATTATTATAGAAAAAATAACTGTAAACCAATTAGTTAGATGATCCATTGTTCATCATGTATTCTTGTATTGAGTCCTTCATAAATTTCAATGGAACTTCATTTTTAAGTATTGACTTTTGGTATCATCTCATTATCTGTGGCCTAAAGTATGCTGATTCCTAGGGGGAAATGAAGCATTTGATCAAACTAAAATGCTAGAGAAGGTAAGATGAGAGGTATAGAACAAAGTAGGACCTAGGAGTGGGGAGGAAAAACTTCTAAATATCTGATGTGTGATAGGACAAAAATAATCATAGGAGTAAGAGAAAAGTAGAGAAGAGACCCAACAACCAATGCTTCACAGCATTTCCCTTTAGCAGTATTCAGGAGAACTTTCCCTCAATGTTATTGTGACAAGTCTTATTCTGGGATCTAAGGATTGTGATGTCAGCTTCAGAAAAGACAACTCAGAAAAGGAAAAGCTGTTAATGTGAAGAGTAAATCTATTCTCCATTTATTCTCAGAATCTCCTTGAAATGTCTCAAAATATTTACTTTCAGCCTTTAAGTCCACAATTATTATTGTATTCGGTTAAATAAGAAAAGAAATAATTGCTATTAGTTTCTATAATGGTAACTATTCTGGATTGGGAAAAAGTCACACTATAGCTCAACCTGCTGCAGAAATCTCATGTCAGTACAAACAAAAATAAATAATTAAATAAATTGTTACTGCAAAGATAATATAGAATAATTAGAATTATAAATAAAGTCAGGACAAGAGTAGCTAAATAGGATAAATAACCTATCAAGAAAAGAGGCAACTATATAAGTAAACAAATTGAAACAACATTCATTGAATAAAAATTTGCCAAGGAATGTGAAAAATATAACAAATTCTATGAATCTCCTTTGAAACAATTTATTCATGCTTTAAAAATGTAATAAAATAATTAAGTCAAAATATTAAATAAATGCAGAAATTAGCACTTAAAGGAAACTATGGAGAATTTAGTACCAACATAGACATACTCTCTAATAATAGTAATTTTTTCTGAAAAGAACAATCACAGATTTACAACATGAAAAATTAATAGGAACAGAAGGAGAACTATTTGAAAAAATCAAGAGATAATAAAATTGGAATATAAAATGAGTGCCTACACATAAAAATAGTGAGCATATTGATAGCCTGAGAAGAGATAATAAGAATTATACAACTTCCAGATAATGACACTACAGAAAATCATAGAGTAAAATTGCTATGTAGCAGTAGAAACAGATGATACAGAACACTGAGAGGTAAAAACTCTAAGTTAATGTCACTAAATTCATAATATTAAGATTTAAACATTATAACATTAAACAAAAATTGAAACAAAGCAAAACAAACAAAAAAACAAATAATTTTCTTATTGCAAGGAAAGTCTATTAATACTAATATAGGATTTTCTAACCATCTTTAAGACATCAAGAAATGGGTATTCCAAAAAGAAAGAAAATTAATTTCCAATACAAAATATTTTGATTTGTGATGCTGAAATTAATCAAAGATGATTAAATATAGAACAGAATGAGAAAACAAATTAGTTATACTTTTGAAATAACTCAAAAATGACCAAGTTATTTAACACTGAAATCAGAGAGAAGTTAAACATATTTATCTAGGAATGCAATAATGAAAAAAGCATGTTTTTATATATCTAAAGATAGACAAAGCTAGGAGTATATGAGGAGGGAATTTTACTTAATTTTCAAAATTCTTTACAAAATACTTGCATGTTTTTATACATAGAGGTATTGTGTGTGTATAACTTTGCATATGAATAAAAATGAAGCCAAAAATCATGAGGTAATTGGAGAAATAGGAAGAACAAGTTAATTAATATAATTCAGAGACAAAACACCCAATTTCCTCATTAATAAATTAACTTTTACTGTGATGTTAAAATAATAAATAAGAATGCTTCTCAGAAAAGGAGACTATGTCACAAAATATTTCCTGGGAATGATTGGTAAGTATTTAAAGAAAAGATAGATGTTTTCTTATTTCTCCCTATCATTAAGGAATAATGTGAGGCAGTAATTCATTTCAATTTATTGTTTTCTTTTTCAATTTTATTATGTTGCAGGCATTGTGCTAAATATTGGGAATAAAAGTTCTTGGAATACAAGTCAGAAAAAAATAGATTCCCTGCCTTTGAGGAGCTTTCATTCTAATAGGGAAACAAAATATAGAAAAAAGAGGCTAAAAATGTATGGGACATAAAGCATTAAAGGTCAGGTAACAAAAGAAGAGTGCAAAATGGACTCCTCCTGAAGAAAGAGAATCTTCTTGCAGTATTTCAGTTATGCCACAGAGGGAAGAGATTGTAAATAGGTGTCTTGATCAGGGTTTTGGGAGTCAGGCAGACACTTCAAGAAAGTAGCTTGGATATATCTAGGTGTAATAGCTTAGAGTTCTTCCATCCAGAGAGCACTTGCCTCTTCTTTACCTTCAGATGTTATCTACTTCTCTTTCCTAAGGGTTTAAACTTGTCATGTCAAAGTTCTCCGTGGATGATAATATTGATGCACTTACTATTGATAAATGGTACTGAATGTACAAAGTTATATTTGAATGAGATGATATACTTGAGGCTTGTTTTTCCTTCCATTTTGGAGTACTCCAAAGATTAGTGCATGACAGTAAGTATGAGTCAGAAAGATAGTTAAGTGGAACATAAGTCCCAGAGTGAGAGACATATTATGATCCTAAAGTCCACCATTGAAAGTGGGAATGCCATCCAGGATGACATGGAGAAGATATGGTACCATACTTTCTACAATGAGTAACATGTAGCCTCTGAAGAGCTGAGCTGCTCATAGAAGCTTCCCACCAACCTTAAAACCCAAAGAGTAAAAATGACACAGATTATGGAAAACTTTCAACATTTACATCATGCCTTAAGTTCTTGGACTTAGCCACAGGGGTATTTCATATAATATGGATTTTGCTTTGTACCTTGTTTCTGCTTATTTCACTCTGCATCAATTTGTGCATGTCTTTCAAGGTTTTTCTCAGTCCTTTCTGCTCATCAATTCTTATAGTTCAGTAGTATTCTATAACAATCATATTCTATAACTTACTCAGCCATTCCATAATTGATGAGAATCCTTTCACTTTCCAATTACTTATTTCCACAAAAGGAGCTGATTTAAATAATTTTTATTTAATTCTTTCCTCCTCCTCACTTTTTTATCTCTTTGGAGAACAATCCTAGAAATAGTATTCTTGAGTCAAAGAGAATGTACTTACTCTTTTATAGTCCTTTAGGTATAGGTCCAAATTTCTCTCTTAAATGGTTGAATCAGTTCACAACTAATGAGCAGTGAATAATTTAGCTATTGTCAGCAATATAATAGTCCAAAACAATTTTAAAGGACTCATTATTTTAAAGAAAATGTCATCTACTTTGAGAGAAAGATCTAATCTGAATAAAGGCTGAAGCAAACTTTTGTTTTTACTACCTTTATCTTTTTTTTGTCTAAGTTTAATTTCACAAAAATATTAACTTGGAAAAATGTTTTACAAGATTACACTTGTAAATTATCTATGTCAGATTGTTTAACATCTCATTGTGGGGCAAGGCAGGGAGGGAAGGAGAGATTTTAAGACTCAAAGTGTTTGAAATAGTTTTACAAGTAATTGAGGAAAATAAAACATTTTTAAAATAAGAAATTTCCAAAGAAATAGGTTAATTACTTTCAAACCTTGAAATGCTATGTAAATATCATAAGAATTCAGATCTTTTTCAAATGAATTATTTTGTAGACATATTCAGTACTTGGTAAAGTAGATATTTTTTACCTAACTACAACTCAACCTTTATGCCTATTAAATTTCCCTTAATTTGATTTAACCAGTTTTCTAGTTTAAGATGTTCCTAAATCAAATTTGTCAGCTATCATTTCTATTTTAGTATACAATTTAAATTTGATAAATATGCTATCTATGTCTATCTAAGGCACTAGCAATATATTTTATAAGAGACTGATGTCATAACATTGATGACTATTCTTTGGGTCTGGTAATTGAATTAGTTCTGAACATACATAACTGTAATATCTTCTACTCCAGATATCCTCATCTTACCAACAAAAATAACATGAGTTACTTTTTCAAGTTCTTGCTAAAATATAGGCACACTAGATTTATAGGATTCTTCTCATCTGCAAGTATAATAAATTAAATGATTCAAGTCTTTAACTTTTTGGTTTGTTTTTTTGTTTGTTTTCAAGAACCTACTATATATGCTGTGGATACAAAGAAAGGCAAAAACAGTCCCTACTCTGGAGGGAGTTATAGTCTAATGGGGGAAACAGAATGCTAGAAATTATGTACAAACAAGAACTATACAAGATAAATTGTACATATTCTTGGACAGAAGGCATTAGCATTAAGAATAGTTAAATAAGTCTTCTTCTTGAAATTTTATTTGGAATTTGGAAAGATCTAAGTGGTAGAGGTGAGGAGGAAAGGGATTCTGGACATAGCAGGTAGCTAGTGAAAATGTCCAAACTCCAGAGATTTAGTATATTGTGCAATGGAGCCAGTGTTCCTGGATACTTAAGTATGGGAGCTTGAAGGGAATGTTTAGAAGATTGGAAAAGTAGGAAGATATCACATTATAAAGTGCTTTAAAAGCTGCATAGAAGCTTTTACATTTGATCTTGAAGATGAGCATCACTATAGGTTATAGAAGAGAAAATGAGAATGATGAGACTTTTATTTTAGAAGATTGCTTTGATAGTGAGTAGAGGACGGATAGCAGTTAAGAGAAATGAGAATAGGAGAGCAAATAGAAAGTTAAAAAAATAGTCTAGACATTGAGCAATGATGGCAGGCGCCAAAGGGTTGTGACAGTGTTAAAGAAAAAAAGAGCTTCATTCAAGATATATAAAGATTGAATTAATATAAACTAGTAAGAAATTAGATATGAAGGAGTGAAAGAGAGAAGTCCAGGATTTCCCTTTGGTTGTTAGTCTGAGCAAGTCGAAAATTGATAGTGCCCTCTACAATGATAAACAATTTAGGAAAAAGGGAAGAATTTTGGGAAAATATACTAAGCTCAGTTTGGGACATTGTGAATTTGATATGTCTGTGGATCATCCAGTCTGAAGTGTCCATTGGACTTAGAGATGAAAACTTGGATGGCAGGGGAGCTATAAGGACTGGATAAATATATCTGAGGCAAAAATGGAATTCGTGAAAGTTATGAAGATCATCAGAGTTAGTTTGGAGGAAGAAAAGAAGAGGACACTTGATAGAGCTTGAAGGGCATTCACAATTAGAGAGCTGACAAAGAAGGGAATGAGTTATTCTGATGTGATCTGTTCTTAATGAAGCTATATTGCTTCTTTGTTTGAATTTTAAAAAGTAAGAGAATTCAATGGTTTTATTCAGAAAAGACTAATTTCCTTAAAATAAGGATAAAATTATTATCTTTAGAATGAACTAATTGAAACTCAGGTTCTAGGCTTACATAATTTCACCAATACTGCTTTTACTATAAAATGAGCTGAACCTCATTCAATATTAGATTTTGCATACTTTTTCATTAGAAAACAAAACAAAACAAAGATCTAATCTTGAACTACCACAAATAACATATCAGTGGAATCTACATTATAAATTGTGTCTATGATTACACAAGCATTTTCAAAGTGCAACATCTCATTGAACACAGCTGTATTAGAACATATGTGCTTAGAACTAAAACAGGTAAATTTGAAGATCCTTTTATATTCCTAACTTAATCCCATTTATTTCCTTTACTTTTCATCAAAAGGCAAATAACTTTGTTCCCTCCTTGTGAAACAATTTATAAAAGCTATACTTTTTATACCTATCTCCTTCCTCACTTCCTGCTGTAAACCTTAAAATTTCTTAGACTTATAAATGTTGGAAATTTCACCATTGGGAAATTTCATACTTGAAAAATTTCCTATTGATAGTGGGAACTCTATTGGAATGTGAACCCCATTGGCATGGGAGGTTCCTCCTCCTCCCTTCTTAAGATTACTTTAGGACAGAAACCTTTTGCTGAACAATGGAAAGGGCTTTGACCTATGCTTAAGCATAGAACAGGAATTTCTTTGAGTCATGATTGATTTTAGAATTGATACAATAGAGATACTTGGAATGACAGAACCAGGTCTTGGAAAATACAATTTCCACCCCACTCAGTCCTAACAGGATTTAGGAAGGGCTGCAGCAAAGGATCAAGATTTAATTATTGAGAATATGACCTTCAACAGACATGTGCAAAGCCACAGACCTCTGGGCGGTCCTGGGTTAAGCTAGAGCCACCATTGGCACAGGGAAGACATGGACAGTGATTGGTAGATGTGAGAACTGAGGGGAGGGAACTTGGATGGTTTGCTTAAAGAGAGAGGGGTCTGAGGACTGAGGGGGTTGGTTGGAGAGTTTTGGCTCTGAGTGGTTGGAGAGGTGCTCTGAGAAGCTTGCTCTGAAGGAGCTGGAGGTGGAGGCCCCTGAGACTGTTTCTCCATTTTGGTCACGTGAGTAATAGGGACTGATCTCCTTTCTTTGCCCCAGCTATCTAAGGGCTTGGGCCTTTTGGCCCAGCCTAAACAGAAGGGGTATTTAAGCCCTATTCCCTTCTCTCCCCTTTCTCTCTCCCTTTCTCTCTCTCAAGGAAATCACTTTAAAAGACTGGTATATATTAAATTAAGGTCACCAAGGAATTCAGCTATATAATTCCTAAATGAAAACTCAAGTCAGCAGTCAACCTTTTATGGAGTTTAATTACAAACAGGATGAAGAAAGGTATTAGAGATAGAGGGAGAGAGAAAGGGGAGCGAAGGGAATAGGGCTTAAATACCCCTTCTGTTTAGGCTGGGCCAAAAGGCCCAAGCCCTTAGATAGCTGGGGCAAAGAAAGGAGATCAGTCCCTATTACTCACCAAAATGGAGAAACAGTCTCAGGGGCCTCCACCTCCAGCTTCCTTCAGAGCCGACTCTCAAAGCACCACCTCTCAGACCAAAAACCTCTCCAACCAACCACCCTCAGTCCTCAGACCCCTCTCTCTTTAAGCAAACCATCCAAGTTCCCTGAACAAGACTGAACAAGATATGGTATATGCTTGTAATAGAATACTGTTATGTCATAAGAAATAACAAATATGATTATCACACACATACAATGACACAATAAAAAAGATATTCACTTACATAGAAGGAACAGATTAATTTTAAATGGAAATTGAAGCATATAATTCTTTACTTTATTTTTTATGATTTTTCTTTAATGAAAGCAATATGTGGCTTCTTTTACAATGTGATATACATGGAAATATGTATTATGTGATAATACATGTACAAATTATCATATCACCTGCCTTCTTGGGGAAGAGAGGGTGGGAAGAAGAAATGAAATATGTATTACAAAATATCAAAAAACAAATATTAAGAAATGTTATTGGCATTATTTTGAAAACAATAAAATTATATATAAAAACATGTTGGGAAAGATCAAAAATGAGATTAGAAATTCCTTTGTACATTGTTAAATATCATAATGGAAATGTGAAAAAATAACTCTGAGATATTACTTCAAGCTATCAAATTGGCTAATATGACATTAAAATAAAGTGATGGAGGGAATGTAGGAAAATTAGGACACTAATACATTAGATTTATGAACTTAATCAGTCACTCTGCATGGTAAATTGGAAATATGTCAAAAGTGCTACAAAACTGCATAACATTCTATCTAGTAATACCAATATTAGATCTGTATCCTAAAAATAGTTTTAAAAGGAGAAAGGATTATTTGTACTAAAATAATTATAGGAACTCTTTTTTTGGTAGAAAAAAATTGAAATTGAGGGAATGTCCATAAATTGGGAAATCATTGAAGAAGTTATGTTATATGATTGTGATGGAATACTATAGTGCTATAATAAATGCTGAACAGGATGATTTCAGGAAAGCTCCTAAGACCTATATAAACTGATCCAGTGATGTGAAAAGAACCAGAATACTGTACACTGTAACAGTAATGAAATAGAATGATCTTCTGGAAAACACTTATTGATTCCCAGTAATACAACATTCCAAGGCAATTCTGAAGGGCTTATGCCAAAAAAAAATGCTATCCATCTCCAGAGAAAAAAACTGATGAAGTTTGAAGGAACAATGCAGTATAGTATTTTTAACTTTATTTTGAGTATTTTTTTTTAGGTTTTGGTTTCACAGAAATATTCTCACAATTTGACCAATATGGAACTGAATTATAGAATAAAAAAGAAACATATTCAGATCATAATGAATGAAAGAACTTAAGATTTACTAGTTTAAAGAACTTAAAGTATTAGAAAAGAATGTCATTGGGGGCAGCTGGGCATCACAGTGGATTGAGAACCAGGACTAGAGAGAAGTCCTAGATTCAAATCTGGCCTCAGACACTTCCTAGCTATGTGACCCTGGACAAGTCACTGAACTCCCATTGCCTAGCCCTTATCACTCTTCTGCCTTGGAAACAACACATGGTATTAATTCTAATGCAGAATGTAAGGGTTTTAGAAAAAAATAATGTGAGATATGTATTAATACCCCTTTAATCAAATCATGCAATATCTGTAAGTCAATTAATATTTTTTTTCAATAAGTATATCAGAGAACTTTTGTGAATAATAAGAGGGTATGTAATAGCCAGAGGAGAATTGGAACTACATCCCCAATCAGCACATAGGTTAAGCAAAGAAATGCGATTATTTTTTCAGTCTCTCTACAAATGTAATTTACTTAAATGTATGATGGAAATGAGGGAAGGTCTTGAATGGGGAATCAGAAGGAATGTTTTCTCCCTAAATATGAAAAGAATAAAGAACCATTCTAAGACAGACTATATACCAATGGAAGGGGCAATGGTGTTAACATAAGTTTCCTTTATGGAAATTGACAAATTTGACAACATTTCTAGGTAAATATTTCTACTCTTCATGATTACATCTTGCTAAAGGATAAGAAATAGATTGGTTCACAGTAGTAACCACCATTAATTTTTTAGGGAGAACATATATTTTTAAATTTGATAGATAATTCATATAATAAGACACTACTTCCCTTTAGTATTAGTGGTTTGAATGGTTTGGATTTTTTCACAAATTAATATTCATAAAAAGTGAGGAACAATGAAATAAAAATGTGACCATAATTGTAAATAAAATGTAATAAAAATGGAATGGAAATAGAAGTTCAAATTTGATTCCACAGAAAACATAATTTTAAAAGATACTGAAGTGTTTTTTTTAATTTCCTTCTTTAATTCATTTTACAGGTGAGAAAACTTAGGTAAACAGGATTATCAGACTTTTCTAGGATTCCACAGCTAGTAATTATCTCAAGCCAGATGTGTACTCGTAAGAATGAGTCTTTTTTAAATTCCTGACTCTGTTAAATATAATATCTTTATAGATTTTTCCCTCATGTCTTATTCCTATGACAAATAATCGCAGAGATTGTAGAAACAATATTGAGGACAGTGTCCTTTACTTACCTCTGTATTCAGAGATATTTTCTAAAGCTTATTAATTGCACCCATTCTTATTTTTTAAAATCAATATACACTTATTAGACTAAAATAAAGAAATGAAAATATGAATTAAGTGGAGGGAAAAAGATGATAAATGAGATTATAGTCCATGAATTGGAGAACATAATTCAAAATAGGCTAACAAATCAGAGGAAAAATTTTTGAAAAGTACTATGAAATTATGATAGTTAAACTAATTTTTGTTAGGAATAGAAAGGTTTTGGACTGCATTCATAGCTTAGTGGAGGAAGAAAATGAGTTGAGAGAAAAAGAAGGAAATAAACAAAGAAAAAAGAATGATTGTAAAAAAATTACAGGTATTTAAGAAATCAGGGATTAAAATTGTAATAGTAGTAGAATTGTGGAAATATGTTTTTGTCACAGTAGTACAATGAAAAATACTGGGAAAATACTGACAAACCTGGACTGGGGTGACTATCAAAACAAAGAAAGAAATTTAGTGAAATAAAAACCTTAAAATTAAAGGTTTATGAATAAGCCCAACCAAAAAAGAAAATCAGGTGATAGATAAGAAAAAAAGCCCCAACTATTTTCTTGATGAAAGAACCATACCCAAAATATAAATATATATCAAAAGAAAATATTTTACTTTAAAATTATTAGAAAGTGAGCCATTTATTCTATTAGATGAAACATGAATGAAATAAAAGTAAGATATATGAATAGAAGAAATAAATATGGAAATAGGGAAATTTATAAGATGAGCAAAATTATATTATGAATGGAGACATTAAAGAATACACACATACACTCACACACAAACATACGCACACACACACATATCTATATATAATATTTCACTCTTTTCAGATTTACCATTTGAGGTTTTCTTGGCAAAGATCTTTAAGTATTTTGTTATTTCCTTCTCTAATTCACATTATAGGTGAGGGAATTTAGGTGAACAGGATTAATCAACTTGTGTGGGATCACACAGCCAGTAAGGTAAGTATCTGAGGTTAGATTTGGACTCTGGAAAATGAACATTTTTCTGATATCTAACCCAGTACTCTCTCTCCTCAATAATGTTTTTTATGGTTTTTGCAAATATTAGTCATACTAATAGAACACAAGGAAAAAAATCATAAAGATATAATCATTAACAAGACATAGTCAAAATGATCCCCACATCATAATTTACTTAGAAAAATTCAGAAAACCAATAAAGTAATTAAAACTATCACTTTTAGACTCAAACTAAAATCCTCTATCATTCAAAGCCCTTCATGACCAAGTCTTCTCTTTCTTTTTCAATAATTTTATAAATTATTAATCACTATGTACTCTCCAATCTGAATACAAAATGAGATTCCTCTTAAAGGATAGAGAAAATAACAAAATAAAAAAAGATGATTTCAGTATCACAGAAATACATGGAAAGACTTATAAGAAGTAAAATAAAATAAAATGAGCACAACCAAAAGAATTTTATATACAATCACAACAATATATGATAATCAACTATAAATGTCAACTATTATCAATAAGGAAAAGATGAAGGAAAATTCCGAAGGACTCATGATGAAAAACCATATCTACTACCAAAGAAGGAGCAGATGGAATCTGAATGCAGATTTAAACATACCATTCTATATTTCTTTCTATTAAATGTTCTCTAGTGTAAACAGTTTGTGTCCTCTTTCAAAATATGATGAACAAAGAAATGTGTATTATGTGATTATATATGTATATATACATATATACAATCTATATCATATTGCCTGCCTTCTTTGAGAGAGGTGAGGGATGGGGGTGCAGATAGGTTTATTAGTTTCTTGTTGAATAAGACAGTTTTAAAAAGAGGAAAGATTAATGATAATCATATTAAAAAAGAAAGAAGGAAAAGAACATTGATGAATCACTTACAAATACAACTAAAAGAGTAAAAGAAAATGCAGAATAGGACCCAGAAAAGCAAAGCAAGGCTGGAACTACAATGCCAAATTTAAAATATATGTTTTAAAAGCACTATTTGGGGGTGGATCAAGATGGCAGCTTAGAAGCAGCAAAAGCTGAAACCACTCTGATAATCCTTCTGAACAAATCTTTAAAAGTGCCTCAAAATAACAAGGAATCAAAAAGCAATAGCAAGATGTAGAAAGGGCTCTCCCACTGAATACAACTTGAGAGGTAAGCAGAGAGAGAGTTGATTTTGACAAGGGGTACCAGAAGCAAAGCTGCACACAGAGGAATGTTGGCTGCCCACCTACTATTCCAGATTCCATGACTGGAAATAGACTAAATTAGGGATCTTGGGAGGCAGGCTACACCAACAAAAGAGTACTTCAGATCCAACCTTTGAAGGTTCAGGCCCTACCACCAGCCTGCAGTGAGGCCCAGAAATTCATAGTGCTGGGCCCTTTCAAGTAAGCACTACTTTAGTGAAGATGTAGAACCAGGGCGAAATAATTCACAGTGCTAATCCAGCAGAGGAGCCAGAATCAGAAAGCAGCTTTTAGACTGGTACAGATTCCTAGTTCATAGGCAAAAAAAAAATGAATAAATAGGAAGTTAAAAATTTTAACACTTGATAATTTCAATGAGGAAAAGAGCAAAGAACAGAATCAATAGGTGATGGTAAGATTCAAGCAACCACATGCAAATCTTAAAAAATAAGTATTGGTCTCAAGGTCTGGGAGAACTTCAAAAATCAAATAAGGTACTTCCTGTCAAGATGGTGGCTTAGAGAAAGCTAAAGTTTAGACCTCCAGAAACCCTTCCTTACTGATCTCAAACTATATACTCCTAGGGCACCGAAATTCAAAACAAACAACAGAATAGACCCCAGGAACCCTCCTCCTCCAGGACCTGGACCTGGATCAAAAGGTACGGCCCCCCAAAAGCCAGAACCTGAGATCACTCGGATCTAAGGGGTAGGCAGAATGAAGGTCCCAGGAACCATCCCCCCCAACACAGAGAGCTAAGTCCAAGGCAGCAGAGGAAACCTCAGAGCCTCAGGGCCAGCTATTCTGAAGGCCTCTTCCTGAAAACAACCTGACTCAGTCGTGGGGGCACCCAACACAGACAGCAGGGAAACAGAGACAGATGGGGGGAGCCTATAGCCCCCTGGATGAATCCTTCCATCCGAGTCTGACAGAAGGTCCCTGCCTCAGGGCATACTCAGTTCAACCCAGTGGAAGTTAATCCTAACAGGAACCCTGGGAGCTCCGGGAAGCTGCGGCCCTCCCCCCTCATTTCCCCTCAGAGTGCAGGCTCTTCTGGCCGGCAAAGGCATAGAAACACCTCGAGGAGAGTACCAAGCCAGCCTCAGAGCATGGAAGTAAGGCAACAGAGAAGCATCAGGAGGGAACTGAGGAGGGCAGTAACACCGAAACACCAGCAATTCCTGGCTTCCCCAGGAAGACAGAACAACAACTGAATAGAATGGACAATTAGCCTAGGGCTAAAGTCTCTGAACACCAGACAGAGATAAGAAAAGCTAGACCTCCCCACTCAGATAGAGATGGCAAACAGCATAGAAGCACAAAAGCCTCAAAACTCCAAGAAAAACAAGAAGTAGGGGGTGACGTTGGACACATTATATGGAGCAAAAATACAAAATACGGAGGAGATAGAAGAGGAAACACAAGCAAATGTTTCGAAACCTCCCAAAGAAAATGGAAAATCTCCACAATTCCATGAAGAATTTGAATTGGAAATGATCAAAAAGATGGAAGCCTTCTGGGAAGAAAAGTGGGAAATAATGCAAAAGAAATTCACGAATCTACAAAACTGGTTTGACCAAACTGAAAAGGAAAACCAGGCTTTAAACGTCAGAATTAGGCAACTAGAAGACAAGCAAGAATTAATAAAGCAAAGCCAAAAGACCAAGAAATTAGAAGAGAACATAAAATAACTCACCTAGAAGGTCATAGACTTGGAAAGTAGAGGGAGAAGAGACAATTTAAGAATAATTGGACTACCAGAAAAGCCAGAAATAAACAGCAAACTCGACATCTTAATATAAGATATAATCAAAGAAAATTGCCCAGAGATCCTAGAATAAGAGTGCAATACAGACACTGAAAGAGTTCACAGAACACCCTCTACACTAAATCCCCAAAAGACAACTCCCAGGAATGTAATTGCCAAATTCCAAAGCTTTCAAGCAAAAGAAAAAAACTTACAAGAATCCAGAAAGAGACAATTTAGATATAAAGGAATGCCAATCAGGGTCACACAAGACCTTGCAAGTTCCACTCTGAATGACCATAAGGCATGGAACATGATCTTCAGAAAGGCAAGAGAGCTGGGCCTTCAACCAAGAATCAGCTACCCATCAAAACTGACTATATACTTCCAAGGGAAATTATGGGCATTCAACAAAATAGAAGATTTCCAAGTTTTTGATAAGAAAAGACCAGGGCTCTGTGGAAAGATCGATATCGAAAAACAAAGAGCATGGAATACCTGAAAAGGTAAATATGAAGGAAAGGGAAATGGTGAAAAATGTTACCATTTTCTTTTACTCAAACTCTCTTCTATAAGGACTACATTTATATCAATCTATGTATATTAATAAGTGGGGAAAGCATAATGTGTAAATAGGGGGAAAAGAAAAACCAAACAGAATAATCTTTCTCACACAAATATTCACACGGGAAGGGAAGGGGAAGAAAACTCCTATAAGAAGGAGAGGAAGAGAGTTTTTACTTAAACCTTACTCTCAGGGAAATCAACTCTGAGAGGGAAGAACATCCAGATCCATTGGAATCTTGAATTCTATCTTACCCAACAAGGGTAGGGAGAAGGGAAAAACAAGGGGGTTAGGGGGGGAGGGAACACAAAAATGGGAGGGAAGAAGAGGGGAGAGGGGGAGGGAACAAAAAGGGAGGGACTAGAAAGGGAAACATATCAAGGGAGGGGACAAGGGGGACTGATTTAAAGTAAATCACTGGATTAAACGGTAGACCTGAAGAAGAAAGGTTAGAATTGGGAAAGGATATCAAAATGCCAGGGAGTCCACAAATGACAATCATAACTTTGAACGTGAATGGGATGAACTCACCCATAAAATGTGGACGAATACCAGAATGGATTAGAATCCAAAACCCTACCATATGTTATCTTCAAGAAACACACATGAGGTGGGTAGACAAATTAAAGGATGGAGTAAGACCTTCTGGGCCTCAACTGACAGAAAGAAGGCAGGAGTTGTAATCATGATATCTGATAAAGCCAAAGCAAAAATAGACCTGATCAAAAGGGATAGGGAAGGTAATTATATTTTGTTAAAAGGGACTCTAGACAATGAGGAAATATCACTATTCAACATGTATGCACCAAATAATATACCACCCAAATTTCTAATGGAGAAACTAGGAGAATTGAAGGAAGAAATAGACAGTAAAACCATATTAGTGGGAGACTTGAACCAACCATTATCAAATTTAGATAAATCAAATCAAAAAATAAATAAGAAAGAGGTAAAAGAAGTGAATGAAATCTTAGAAAAATTAAGAGTTAATAGACATATGGAGAAAAATAAATAGGGACAAAAAGGAATACACCTTCTTCTCAGCACCACATGGCATATTCACAAAGATTGACCAGACATTAGGTCACAGAGACATGGCATACAAATACAGAAAAGCAGAAATAATAAATGCAGCCTTTTCAGATCACAAGGCAATAAAAATAATGATCAGTAATGGTACATGGAAAACCAAATCAAAAACTAATTGGAAATTAAACAATATGATACTCCAAAATTATTTAGTTAGAGAAGAAATCATAGAAACAATTAATAATTTCATTGAGGAAATTGACAATGGTGAAACATCCTTTCAAACCTTTTAGGATGCAGCCAAAGCAGTAATCAGAGGTAAATTCATATCCCTGAGTGCATATATTAACAAACTAGGGACAACAGAGATCAATCAATTGGAAATGCAAATAAAAAAACTCAAAAGTGATCAAATTAAAAAACCCCAGCAGAAAACCAAACTAGATATCCTAAAAATTAAGGGAGAAATTAATAAAATCAAAAGTGATAGAACTATTGTTTTAATAAACAAGACAAGAAGCTGGTACTTTGAAAAAACAAACAAAATAGACAAAGTACTGGTCAATCTAATTAAAAAAAAGGAAAGAAGGAAAGCAAAGTAACAGCATTAAAGATAAAAAGGGGGACATCTCCTCTGATGAAGAAGAAATTAAGGCAATCATTAAAAATTACTTTGGCCAATTATATGGCAATAAATACACCAATTTAGGGGATATGGATGAATATATACAAAAATACAAACTGCCTAGACTAACAGAAGAAGAAATAGAATTCTTAAATAATCCCATATCAGAAAATGAAATCCAACAGGTCATCAAAGAACTTCCTAAGAAAAAATCCCCAGAGCCCGAAGGATTCACCAGTGAATTATATCAAACATTCAGAGAACAGTTAATCCCAATACTATACAAACTATTTGACATAATAAGGAAAGAGGGAGTTCTACCAAACTCCTTTTATGACACAAACATGGTACTGATTCCAAAACCAGGCAGGTCAAAAACAGAGAAAGAAAACTATAGACTAATCTCCCTAATGAATATAGATGCAAAAATCTTAAATAGGATACTAGGAAAAAGACTCCAGCAAGTGATCAGAAGGGTCATCCAATATGACCAAGTAGCATTTATACCAGGGATGCAGGGTTGTTTCAATATTAGGAAAACTATCCATATAATTGACCACATCAACAAGCAAACCAACAAGAACCACATGATTATCTCAATAGATGCAGAAAAAGCCTTTGATAAAATATAATACCCATTCCTACTAAAAAGACTAGAAAGCATAGGAATAGAAGGATCGTTCCTAAAAATAATAAACAGTATATATCTAAAACCATCAGCCAATATCATCTGCAATGCATTCCCATGCATTCCCAATAAGATCAGGAGTGAAACAAGGATGCCCATTATCACCTCTACTATTTGACATTGTACTAGAAACACTAGCAGTAGCAATTAGAGAAGAAAAAGAAATTGAAGGCATCAAAATAGGCAAAGAGGAGACCAAGTTATCACTCTTTGCAGATGACATGACGGTCTACTTAAAGAATCCTAGAGATTCAACCAAAAAGCTAATTGAAATAATCAACAACTTTAGCAACATTGCAGGATACAAAACAAACCAGCATAAGTCATCAGCATTTCTATATATCTCCAACATAGCTCAGCAGGAAGAACTAGAAAGAGAAATCCCATTCAAAATCACCTTAGACAAAATAAAATACCTAGGAATCTATCTCCAGAGACAAACACAGGATCTATATGAACACAACTACAAAACGCTCTCCACACAACTAAAACTAGACTTGAGCAATTGGAAAAACATTAACTGCTCATGGATAGGATGAGCCAATATAATAAAAATGAATATCCTACCCAAACTTATTTATCTATTTAGTGCCTTACCCATTGAACTCCCAAAAATGTTCTTTACTGATTTGGAAAAAAAACCATAATAAAGTTCATTTGGAATAACAAAAGATCAAGGATATCCAGGGAAATAATGAAAAAAAAATGATGGAGGCCTTCCAGTCCCAGACCTCAAAATAAATTACAAAGGAGCAGTCATCAAAACAATTTGGTACTGGCTAAGAGACAGAAAGGAGGATCAGTGGAATAGACTGGGGGCAAGTGACCTCAGCTAGACAGTATATGATAAACCCAAAGATCCCAGCTTTTGGGACAAAAATCCACTATTTGATAAAAACTGCTGGGAAAATTGGAAGACAGTGTGGGAGAGATTAGGAATTGATCAACACCTCACACCCTGCACCAAGATAAATTCAAAATGGGTGAATGACTTAAACATAAGGAAGGAAACCATAAGTAAATTGGGTCAACACTGAATAGTATACATGTCAGACCTTTGGGAGGGGAAAGACTTTAAAACTAAGCAAAACATAGAAAGAATCACAAAATGTAAGAAATAATTTTGACTACATCAAATTAAAAAGCTTTTGTACAAACAAAACAAATGTAACTAAAATCAGAAGGAAACAACAAATTGGGGAATAAATCTTCATAGAAACCTCTGACAAAGGTTTAATTACTCAATTTTATAAAGAGCTAAATCAATTGTACAAAAAATCAAGCCATTCTCCAATTGATAAATGGGCAAGGGACATGGATAGGCAGTTCTCAAATAAAGAAATCAAAACTATTAATAAGCACAAGAAGAAGTGTTCTAAATCTCTTATAATCAGAGAAATGCAAATCAAAACAACTCTGAGGTATCACCTCACACCTAGCAGATTGGCTAACATCATAGCAAAGGGAAGTAATGAATGCTGGAGGGGATGTGGCAAAGTAGGGACATTAATTCATTGCTGGTGGAGTTGTGAATTGATCCAAACATTCTGGAGGGCAAATTGGAACTATGCCCAAAGGGTGATAAAAGAATGTCTACCCTTTGATTCAGCCATAGCACTGCTGGCTCTGTACCCCAAAGAGATAATGGGGAAAAAGATGTCTACAAGAATATTCATAGCTGCGCTCTTTATGGTAGCCAAAAATTGGAAAAAGAGGGGATGCCCATCAATTGGGGAATGGCTGAACAAATTGTGGTATATGTTGGTGATGGAATACTATTGTGCAAAAAGGAATAACAAAGTGGAGGAATTCCACAGAGACTGGAACAACCTCCAGGAAGTGATGCAGAGCGAGAGGAGCAGAACCAGGAGAACATTGTACACAGAGACTAATACACTGTGGTATAATCGAATATAATGGACTTCTCCATTAGTGGTGGTGCAATGTCCCTGAACAATCTGTAGGGATCTAGGAGAAAAAACTCTATCCATAAGCAGAGGACAAACTGTGGGAGTAGAAACACCGAGGAAAAGCAACTGCCTGACTATAGCGGTTGAGGGGACATGACAGAGAAGAGACTCTAAAAGAACACTCTAATGCAAATACTAACAATATGGCAAAGAGTTTGAATCAAGAACACATGTGACACCCAGTGGAATCATGGGTCAGCTATGGGGGTGGGGGTGGGAGGAAAAGAAAATTATCTTTGTCTTTAATGAATAATGCTTGGAAATGATCAAATAAAATATTATTAAAAAATCAAATAAGATAGATTGAAGAAAATGGGAAAAAGAAAGGAATGTAATGCAAAAACAATACCTTAAAAAGCACAACTGGTCAATTGTATAATGAGGTACAAATATACAATGAAGAAAAGTGTCAGAGTTTGATACCTTGGAGCCTATCTAAGACAAAGATCTGAATGCCCTCATCAATAGGTAAATAACTTAGAGTCTGTCTGAGAATGGGTTCAAGTGCCCTCTCTTTCACCTTCTTTTGGCTTCTCATAACAATATTGCTGACCATTCCATGAACCTGGATGAAACTTGGACTCATTATCTTCTACCCCAAGTGTCATATCTACATTTTTGTTACACTTTCCCATGGATTTTTCTCACAATTGTTTTTACTTTCAGTAGTTTTTACCCTTAAAAATGTAATCAGCTTGCAATGAACTTGTACTCACTTGCTATCAGCTGGTGAGACCCTTCTGACCTCATACATTGTCTCTTGATTCTTATCTTTTTATCTTTTCCCCTCTCCCTTACCTGGGAAACTCTGGTCCCAGTCCTGCCCCCCACCCTCTACACAAGGGGCTTTTACAGAAAAGAATACCATGAAAACTAGAATGGATAAAATTACAAAAGAAAGATAAAAAGTTCATGGAAGAAATAAGTCTCTAAAAATTAAAATTTGGCAAATAAAAGCTAATGACTTCATGAGACATCAAGAAACAATGAAACAGTCAAAAGTAAGAAAAAAATAGAATAGAATATAAGAAAACTCATTGAAAAACAACTAACCTAGAAAATCAATCTAGGAGAGAGAATTAAAAAATTATTGGACTACATAAAAGTCATGACAAAAAAATGACTAGACATTATATTAGAAGAAATTATAGAAAAACCTTCCCTGATATTCTTAAACAAGAATGTTAAATAGTAATGTAAAGAATCCAGATATCACCTCATGCTATAAATTCCCAAAGGACAACTGACAGGAATATTATTGCCAAGTTCAAGAGCTCCCAACCCAAGGAGAAAATACTGTTTTTGGTTTTTTTGTCTTAGTCTCTCGGTAACCGAGAATGACGATTGACTTTATGGGTTTTTGTGGACAAAGACACTTGTGCATGAAGATTTAAGTGGAAAGGTTGATGCACAGAGACAGTCCCACTCTCAGCCTTGGAAGCCTGGGTCCAGTGGCAAGAAAAGTCATTACCCCTGGAGACTTCCTCAGCTGCATTGGGTGGCCATGTTGTCTTTTGTGCTCCAACAAGCCCTAAGCACTCTGCAGTGCTTTCCTGCGTCGCCATCTCAGCCATTGAACCTTCTTGTTGGTTTATTCCGCCTGTTCCACTGAAGCAGTCTTCACATGCTGGGTGAGCAAAGCCCTGGTTCACCAGGGGTTGATGACCCACTGGCTACCCTCACAATGTTTATCTGGCCTGTTGAAGCCATTGCCTGGGGTATGGCCGCTGCTGCATGCTAGCAGCTACTAGGAGCCACAAGTGAGAGATGGGTGTCAGGTAGGGGTCAGAGGCTGGAGAGCTGCCCTAGGAGGGCTCAACAAGCCCTCTATACCAGAGATACTACCCCTCCCTGAGCACCTCAGGCATCCCTTATACATACATATAACTCTATATACATACTTATGGCTTGGCATTTCATCCTATTACTGTTCCCTCTAAGTATCATTCTTCTAGCTACCCAGGTGATATTAATAATTTTTAAGAGTTTTCAATATCCTCTTTACTTGTAGGGATATATATATATCATTTTAACTTATTATATATATATTATTTTAACTTAAATTATTATTAAGAAAATTTTGTTTGTGTTTTGTTTTTATTTTTCCCCTTTATTAATTACCTTTTAATGATTCTCTTGAGTTCTGTGTTTGGCCATCAAATTTTCTGTTCAGGTCTGGTCTTTTCTTTACAAATGCTTGGAATGCTTTTATTTTATTAAATGACCATACTTTCCCTTGTAAGAATATAGTCAGTTTGGGTGGGTAGTTGATTCTTGGTTGTAGACCTAGTTTTCTTGCTTTCATGAATATCATATTCCATGTCTTTCAGTCCTTCAGTGTAGATGCAGCCAGATCCTGTATTTTCCTCACTGTAGTTCCATGGTATCTGAATGACTTCTTCTTAGCAGCTTATAATATTTTTCATTGGTCTGATAGTTCTTGAATTTGGTTATAACATTCTGAGGGATATTGTCAGTTAGGGATTAAGTACAGGAGGTGATCTGTGGATTCTTTCAATCTGCACTTTTCCCTTTTCTTCTAGAATGTTGGGGCAGTTTCCTTGGTTAATTTCATGTATGATGATGTCTAGGTTATTTCTTTTGTCATGGTCTTCTGGTAGACCAATGATTCTTAAGTTGTCTCTCCTGGAACAATTTTCTAAATCTTCTGTTTTGTGAATGAGATACTTCATATTTCCCTCAATTTTTTTTCATTTTTTTGGTTTTGTTTTATAGTTTCCTGATGCCTTGTGAAGTTGCTTGCTTCTAATTGTTGTATTCTGGTTTTTAAAGACTGAATTTCATCCCTGGCTTTTTGGTCATCCGCCTTCTAGTCTGATTTTTTTTGGAGGTCATCTTTCATCTTCTTTGCCTCATCTTTCATCTCCTTTGCCTCATTTTCAAGCTGATTACTTTTGACTTTCAAGGTACTATTTTCTTGTTTTAGTTCAAGTGCCTCTTTCCAGATGACTTATCTTACTTTTTAAATTCTTTTCCCATTTGCATTCAGCTTCTCTTAATTGTGCTTTGAATTCTATTTTGAGTTCTTCCAAAGGCTATGTTCAACTTACTGTGTTTTTCTGTGTTTTTACTTGAGGTTCCTTGATCTTCCTCTGTTACATTTGCTCTTTGTTCATTGCCTGGATATAAGCTGTTATTGTAATTTCTTTTTTCTTTTTCTGTTATTTGCTCATATTTGCCCCTTCCTTTCCACCCTGTAGTTTCCTGCACTCTTGCTTCTCTCATTGTGTGCTGAATCTGTGGATTTAGACTTTTTGGTCAGTTTTCACCCTTGGAGCTTAGCAAGGTACTCAGGACAGTCTGTGGGGGAGGGGTGTTGGAGCTTGAGCTTCCCTGCCCTCAGAAGGCTTGATGATATTAAGCCCATCTGAATTGAACTTGCAGAGCTGGATGTGCCCTGAGGCCAAAGCCTTGGGGGGGGGGTAATATGGTGTGTCTCTGCTGCTGTGACTAGGTTGGGTCCTTTGTGCTTCGCCTTGAGCTGCCTCCCAGCCACCCATATTTAGAGCCCTGAGCCTGGTAGAGCTTTGCCATGAAATAAAAGAGTAAATATGACTGACACTATTACTTGTTGCAATGACTGAATGCTCTGGCTTGGACTAGAGAGCAGCTGCTACAGGAGAACCTGATGCTGCCACACAAGGGAACTGCTACACAGGGGAACTGCTCTGGGGAATGCTCTGGTGTTTGCCCACTGATCCCTACTGATGCCTGATGGATCAGTATATCTTTTTAACCTCCTCCTCCCTTTCACTCCCTCCCTTCTCCATCCCTCTGCTCCCTGCCCCCCTTCACCTCCCAATTCTTCTTGAAGCCTTTGGATTCTTCCCTCTCCCCTAAGTGAACTATAAAGATATTCTTTTCTTTTCTTTTTCAAGTAGGGGTTTATTGGGATAACAGGATGGGAAACTGAGGAAAGTGGGATGAGGGTTTCCCTAATCTATAAGGGAATTTGAGAGGGTTATGGAAATAGTCCAGTAACAGAGGTGAGAAGAGGAACACTTAGATTAATGGAGGACAACAGCTAAGATCTTCTTTCTTCTTTTACAACACCATCAAGGTCTCTCAGTTTCTCCTGACCAGCTTAAACTCTCAGAGAGAAACAACCAACTCAAAAGCCAAGTTTCTTCTTCTTCTCCTCTATCTGTGGCCAGAAAAATCCCAACTCTTGGTCAGTCAAAATCTCACAGAGTACAGGTGTCTCCCCTTGATCATAAAGCCCCCCCCCCAAAAAAAAAAACAAGCCAGCACATCAGGGTCTTCAGTCAGCCTCAACTGCCAGCCTCAACTGCCAGAGAGAGACAGAGAGAGAGAGAGAGAGAGAGAGAGAGAGAGAGAGACAGAGACAGACAGAGAGAGAGAGAGAGAGAGAGAGAGAGAGAGAGAGAGAGAGAGAGAGAGAGAGAGAGAGAGAGAGACTCTCAGTCCCCTTCTCCTCCCCCTTGTCCACTCAACTGCCACTCCTGGGAACAATCAGTTTTAGAATCTTCATCTTGATTAACAAGAGAGGTCCCCAGCTTAGACCCTTGCATCTTGGCTTGTCCTTCAAAACCTTTCTCTCTTCATGCCTCTTCCACAGCCCACAATGTACTCCCTCCAGACTAATGCCCTTGGCCTGCCCAGAGATTCCAGCCACTGTTGGAGGCTCAGTATTATGGGTGGGGAGGGGTCCTGGTCCTTTCCCTCTTCCTCCCCCTTAAACCTGAGTGTTCTCGAATTCAGGCTTTTGGGGGGGCATACTTTTTAAACTGAGTCCAGCAGAAGGGTTCCTTAGCTCTGTCCTGTTGTTAGATTTGGTTTTCAGTCCTGAAGAACATTTGATTTTTAATTGGTGAGGATGTTTTTTTCAGAGGTCTGAACTTTCACTGCCTCTAAGCTGCCATCTTGACTCTGCCTCTTCTTGAAACATTTTAAAAGACAGTATATTTACAAATACTACTGATCACATCCACTGGGCTGTGAAGAGAATGATATGCCCTAAGCCCTTTAAATAACACCACAGATGATAGAATTAATCAGCATTTAGTCAATGTTTTAAATCTGGGATAGTGATTGATTGATGATTAATAGAATTATAGCAAATGCATTGTCTAAGGTTATTAAACAAAACTAAAGCATTATTAAGCTAAACTAAAATAATATATTTAGCTATTTTTCTCTTTTACTGTAACTTTTTACGCCAGCATTATGCAATACGATATGAGTCAGAAGGCCTGTGCTTTCTATGCAGAAGATCTATAGATTGTGCCTTCTGCGCAGAAGGCTTGACCATTTATGGCACAACAAAGATATTCTCACCAGAAAGATGTCTTGTAGCAATATTTCTCCCAGGTCATGCCCTCTAAGTGGAAAGCTACACCACATATGGCACACAGAGATCTTTAGACCAGAAAGATATCTTGATCTAATTCTTGAGAGACACACAGTTTTCTGAGAATTAGGGTGTATAAGAAGGAGAGACTCTCATTAAACTGTCTTAGGTGAGAGGAAGCCTAACGGCCCAGCTTTGCTGAGAGATCCCAGTCTCTCTCTCTATCTAAATCTGTTATTGGCTTGGAGTTTTACCTCTGTTTTGTTTCAACCTGGCCAAAAATATTCATCACAGATAGAATATTTTCCTTTCAGTGGTATTCCAGCCTGTATTATTACATTCCACACTCTTCTGCTAGACCTACATACTTGCCTTCTAAAAGAAATAAAAATAGGGGGCAGCCAGGTGGCTGAGGCCCAGAGACAAGATGTCCTGGGTTCACTAGCTATGTGACCCTGGACAAGTCACTTAATCCCCATTGCCTATCTCTTACTGTTGTTCTTCCCTAGAACCAATACACAGTATTGATTCTAAGACAGAAGGCAAGGGTTATTAAAATGGAATTGTTCAGATAATGGGGAATTGATACTTGGCAAAACTGGACCTCCTCAATGCAGGCTCCTCTCAATGTACCTCAGCTGTCCTGCGTTTTGCCTGGGCACAAGGATACACATCAAACCAATCATTGAGAAAATTGAAGGTCATCAGTGATGTTAATTGTGCATGCAAAGCATGGAAAACAATATAGCAAAGAGGTCTAGCATGTTTATTTGTGGCTCTTACAAAAGCCATTAATGATGAATGTGAAGCTTCATGTGGTATTACCTTCACACCTAAAATAGACTTTTTATCCAAGCCTCACTCTTACCCAAGCAACATTCTACTCAGTAGTAGTCTCTCTGTTAGCTATTCTTTAAATACCATATTTTCTTGGTGCCTTTGATTCCACTGACTAAGAACTAGCTAGACAACCACCCATTCAAAAGAAGCATTATTTAAAAAGGTGATTTGAAAATATCTTTTATGCTTGCCCTGGTCATAGGAATTATGAGTTACATTTGTGTTGTGTATCATGATTTGAGTGAGTGTTATTTTTTCTGTATAATAGAGTACATTTTCTTTGGAAATTCTTTGCAAGTTAAATTTTTAAAATTTTTTAAGTATTTAGAAGACTATAAAGCTTTGTTTTCCAATTCTTTTGAAGGGAGGAAAAATCAGAATAGAAAATATCAGGAAATTAAATTGCATTTAAAATGGATGAAGGACAAGAATTTTCTTTTCCAATTTTCTGACAATATATTCAATCTCTCAGATTATCACAAGATAATAAGAGAAATAGTTAAAGGAGAAATGGAGAGGAGGGGAAAGGGAACTTTTCAAAATAGTAGATTTTGTTGTAAGTTTTCTGACACTGATAAAACCATACAGATCTGAGACAAGACTCATACTTGATTGGCAAGGTAAAGAGAAAAAAATTGAATTACAAATTAAACCAATCAAAAAGAGTCTATTATTTTGTTGGAGAATAATTATACTTGTAGTTCTTGCTTACTTATGTAGATTTAAGTGGTGGAGGAATATATTTCATCTCTTTTTTCTACCTCCATGAGCTGCCCTGGTCCTTTTAATGAAATTTATCAATTTATTGTTTTTATTTCACCTTCATTTCCAAATACATGGACTCACCCAGTAAAGTATTTCTTGTGAACAATTTTTTAAAAGGAGGGTAAAAAAAAGCAACCCAACCATATGTTATATGCAATATTTCATACCCATAGTTCTACACATCAGTAAAGAATAAAAGGAGATTTGTTTTCTGAACCCTCCTCTGGGACCAAGCTTGGACTTTATAATTATAAGGTGTTTAGTTATTTTTTTAAAATCTTTCTACTTACAGTGCTTTTAACTAATCTCTATTGTTTTTCCAGATTTACTTATTCTGCCTCAGTTCTTATAAATGTTCCCATTCCTTTATTTTCCAAACACAAAAAACTGCCCACCTTAAAGGATTATCCCAGTATTCCTAGTTCTCTTCTGTAACAAATCTGGCATCCAGTAAGTGTCTCAGAGCTTCATGCTCCATTTCTCAGTTGTCTTTGGTTGAGTGGTCAGGGTATTACAAACAATACATCCAGCATATTGAGTGTTTCCCTTAACATCATTTCCCTCAAGTACTGATGGATGTGCATGGCAACAATGTGACCTGTATGTGGGCATAGGGGACTTTTTGGCACCATAAAATACACATTCTCTGAAAAAGAAGGATGTTTTGTAAATACTCCACTGCTTCTGAAAGAAAAGAGCACGCCACCAGAGTAAGGTTTGGCCTTATTTTCATGAAGTTTGTGAGAGTTTTTAGAGAAAGAATCAAAAATTAAAAACACATTCTTAATTGAGCCTTTTATATGGATGCAAAAATCATTAGACTTTCAGACAAGTATAAGTATATGAATAACTGGTAAACTTAAATTATCTAGTAGATCATGTCAAAGAATATCAGTCCATTTACTTTAGTAGAACGAGCTGACCACCACCTGTGGGCAGGGATAAATTATGCCTAATAGTTAAAGGAAAATAAAAGCTATGCTGACTGGCCAGGGACAGGAGAATGAAACAAATGGTATATTAACATGTTTCATACAGTAATACAGATGTTCTCTCCAATTTTCTATTTGTAGTAGAAAGAAAAATCTTTGAGTGACTGTTGATCTCCAAAGAATAAGCAAATGTTCATTGACTTTCATTTTAAGAAATAATATTTTCTCTTCTGTGAAATGATTTATTCTCTATGTGAATATCATAATAGGTTACATTCTAAAAATCCAAGCATATGTAACTATTTCTTTCTTCATATATTTGACTTTCATGGCTTGTTATAAGTGATTTTTGGATAAATAACTAACAAAGACAAAACCATGACTATCATCATAAATATTTGGAAATTAGTCTTTTGATTTCTCCTTGCTTAGAGAGCTCCTAGGTGAATAAATTTACTCTACCAATCAATGTATCTTGGCATCTTCATTGAAACTTAGAGTCTCAAAATATCTAGAGAATTTAAAGGTTAACTCACTTACTTAGGGTTTTAAGGCCTATATATATCAACGGTAGAATTTGAATCCAGGTGTTCTTGTTTTCAAGAACATTTTTATCTGGTATAATTTCTCTGTTATCAATACATACTCTCCATCTTTTTCTTTCATTGTCCATGAAGTGCTGAACTTATGTTCACTAAAATATCAAGAGAAACAAAGGGAGTTAGGGACTTTGGTGCTTGAAAATGGAAAGTTGTTGGAAACTAGAAAGAAATTATTTTTATATTTGTTTAAGTATATTCTAGATTTCCTGCCTGGGTCACTGACAGAAGACACTGGGATTTTCTCAGTTACTTATAGGTAAAATTGTGTATATATATATATATATGTATATATATTTATCATTATACACTACTCATGGAGTAGTGTATGGAGTAGTGAACTGGAAGCTAGAAAGACCTCAGACCAACTATTTGGTATTCCCTATCTAGAAGAAAAAAGGCAAGTAATTTATTTAAAATTTAATTTATAGAATATTTGAAATCTACATTGGTATGGAGTTCAGACACTAGTGAAAACAAGGAGCTTTGGCTTTTAATTTTCCATTAAAATTGTAGGGTTGTTGATATTGGCAGTGATTGTCTAGAATGAGTGATAATTTGACATCATATAGATTTGTCCAACTTCCTCTTTGAAGGTAGTCCTTAATATCTGTTAAAATGTATTTGTAGCAATGCTTCTAATATATGTATATATATATATATATACATATTTGTCTTCAGAAATTTTTTTAGAAAAAAAATGTTGCCTTTTGAATTTATGGCATAGAAATTTCTATTCTAACTTACATTATTCTCACCACAATCAGACCCTTTCTTAAAGCAAGAAAACAAAACTACCACAAACAATAAGGTATACCTGAAATTCGACATCTATAGTACATCCTTCTCAAGAGAAAAAAGGTTTGTTTCTTTTGCAGTTCTAATGCATCAGTAATTCTCATTATAATATTCTCATTAAAGGGCAATTTGAAAGGCATCATGATATAGTAAATTCTGTGTCAAAAATCCTAGATTAGAATCATGATTCACACTTTAGAGACAGATTTCAGAACTACACGTGATTACACATTTGATTTTAGAGAACTTCATTTCTGAAAAATAACTCTTCTAAAAATGTATGAAAAGAGGACTATCCAATATTTGCTTGAAGATTTCTCATTAGAGGAAATTTACAATTCTTTTGTGAAACCTATTCCACATCTGATTAGAAATTTAGAAAATATTGTTAGAAAGTTTTTCTCTCTATAAAATATAAATTTTTTTCTTTAGGGTTTTATACATTCATATATCTAAAGCTGAAAGTTATAACTGAGGAAATCTATCCCATTTCATTTATTTTATTTGGTATGGAATGTAAGTTTCAAGGAGTATGTGCCTGCATGTTTATATAGCATGTATATATTTTCAAGGGGAAGTGTCCAAGGATGAGCACTCAGTGAATTTGAACAGTTTCTCTGGAAGGGCAAATGGAAACTGGAATCCAAATCCTTAGTTCCTTGTGATGACATATCTTAAGAAAATATCTAAAAAAAGTCTTTGAAGCAAATTGAATTTAATATGACTGCAAGCAAATCAAATAAGTCGATGGTCTTCAGACATATCCAGCATAGTCTGAGACCCTGAGCAATAAAATGTGACAGGTCTTTAAAGACCAAAAAGAGGAACTTACACACCTTTTTATTAAAAGGTCCTGTTTTTAGAAGTGACACCACATGTTCTTTTGAGACAGCTCAAGGAATGGGAATCTGAGTAATGATGGTAGAATGTCTATGTCCTCACTGAACAATTTGACAACTGAACTTCCAGGTTAAGATGGCCCCAGAGTAGAAACAAGGTCCATCCTCTCCTCTCCACCAACCGATATGAAGTGCATCAAAAGGACAAAACCAAAATCAGATGAGTGAAGGGGCTCCACTGTATGGTGCAGCATATAAGGTAGGCAGCATTAGGGCATATCAATGCTAACTAAACAGGGGCAAAATATCTCCCACTAAAGCTCAATCTCATCACCCCACCATTGTCAGAGCATGTAGGGCAACCTCTAGGTTCTTGGGGGGCCTGACTGAGGAAACCACAGACTTACCCCTGAGAGCAATAAGACTTGATACCACAGGAGGCTGAGAAACATGGAGCTTGGGCACAGATACAGGGCAGTGCTGCATATAGTAGAATCACTGTGGAGACTCAAGAAATAGCCCCAGGGCAAAAACCTCTCTGGAGCTCAATACAAAGACATGCCTACACTCCTCATACAGACTTCTGCAGGGCAATCTCTAGGTTCTCAGAGGTTGGCTGAAGAGACATACCACTAAGAGCAGTGAGACTTGTGATACCAGGGGGCTGAAGAACATGGAGATTGGGGACAGAGACAGGACAGGGAAACACATAGCAGACAACTTCTAGGAGATTAGAAAATAGCCTCGGGGCAAAAACCACTCTGCAGCTCAATACAAAGATCACCTACCTTCCTCACTCAGACTCTTGACCTGGAAGGAACAAAACAATGTCCACCAATACTCAAGAACTACAATATACAACTACCAAAAACTCCCCCCAAAAAACAAAACCAAAAAACAAGAAAAACTTTGGTACTAGATAACTTTTATGCGGAAAAACTCCAGACTACAGAGGAGAAAACAGAAGACAACAAACAAATAATCCAAATCTAAATCTTCCCCCCAAAATGGAAATTGGTAACAAGCTCTTCAGGAACTCAGATTTGAGGTGAAACAAATTAAAAAGATAGAAGACACTTGGAAAGAAAAGTAGGAAATACTTCAAAAAGAAAATAACTTTTAAAAAACAGAGACACCCACATGAAAAGCATGCTAGACCAAACCAAAACGGAAAATCAAAATTGGCAAGTAGAAACTAGTGATCTCACAAGACAGCAAGAAATAATAAAGCAAAGTCAAAAGAATGACAAATTAGAAAGAAACATGAAATATCAAACTGAGAAGATGATTGATCTGGAAAACCGGTTTAGAAGAGACAACTTGAGAATCATAGGTCTACCTGAAAAACCAGAAACAAATAGAAACCTTGATAACATTCTACAAGAAATTATCCAAGATGTTGCCTACAAGAAACACATCTGAGGCAGGTAGAAACACACAAGGTAAAGGTAAAAGGCTAGAGCAAAATCTATTGGACATCAACTGAAAAAAAAAAGAATGCTGGAGTCATGATATCTGACAAATCAAAGTAAAAATAGATCTGATTAAAAGAGATAGGGAAGGTAATTAAATCCTGATAAAAGGCATTATGAGGAAAATATCGGTACTCAATAGGTATGCAACAAATGATATAGCACACAAACTTTTTTAAAGGAGAAATATTGGAGCTTAAGGAGAAAATAGAGAGTAAAATTATACTAGTGGGAGACCTGAACCTACCTGTATCAGTTCTATAAAAATCAGACCAAAAAATACATGAGAAAGAGGTAAGAGATGTGCATAAAATCTCAGAAAAGTTAGAGTTAATAGATATGTAGAGAAAAATAAATAGTTACAAAAAGGAATACACCATCATTTCAGTAGCACATGGTACATTCACAAAGATTGAGCATGTACTAGGGCAAAAAAAAAACATGACAAACAAATGCAAAAAACAAATAATAAATGCAACCATTTTAGATGATAATGCATTATAAATAATAATTAGTAAGAGTACAAGGAGAGGCAAAACAAAATTTAAAAGGAAATTAGATAATATGATTCTCCAAAATCAGCTAGCTAAAGAACAAATAAAGGAAACAATTAATATTTTCATTGAAGAGAATGACAATGATGATGTCACACCAAAATCTATGAGATGCAGTCAAGGCAGTAGTCAGAGGAAAATTTTTATCCTTGAGTTCATATATTAACAAATTTGGGAGGGCAGAAAAGTGAACAAATTAAAAATCCTCAGATGAAGAATAAATTAGAGATCCTAAAATTCAAAGGAGAAATTAATAAAATTGAAAATCAAAGAACTATTGATTTAATAAATAAGACTAGGAGCTGGTACTTTGAAAAAAGAATAAAATAGACAAAGTACTGGTCAATCTAATATAAAAAGGAAAGAAGAAAACCAAATTGACAGTATCTAAGAAGAAAAGGGAGATCTCACCTCTAATGAAGAGGAAATTATGGAAATCATTAAAAACTATTATGCCCCATTATATGGCAATAAGTATGGCAATCTAGGTGATATGGATGAATATTTATAAAAATATAGATTTCCTATATTAACAGAAAATAAATTGAATACTTAAGTAATCCTATATCAGAAAAAGAAATTTTGAACAAGCCATCAAAGAACTCCCTAAGAAAAATCCCCGGGACCAGATGGATTCATCAGTGAAATCTATCAAATATTCAAAGAACTAATCCCAAACTATACAAACTATTTGGCATAATAAGCAAAGAAGTAGTTCTACCAATTTCCCTTCATGACACAAACATGCTACTGATTCCAAAGACAGGTAGATTAAAAAAAAGAGAAAGAATATTAAAGACCAATCTCCCTAATGAACATAGATGCAAAAATCTTAAACAGACTAGTAGCAAAAAGACCACAGCAAGTGATCATGAGGGTTATTCAATATGATCAGGTGGGATTTACACCAGGAATGTGAGGATAGTTAAATATTAGGAAAATCATTCACATAATTGACCATATCAATATTCAAACCAACAAAAACATATAATTATCTCAATAGATGCAGAAAATACCTTTGACTAAACACAATGTTCATTCCTATTCATAACAATAGAAAGGACAGGAATAGAAGAACCTTTCCTAAAAATAATAAACTGTATATATTTAAAACCATCATCAAGCATTACCTAAAATGGGGATAAATTAGGAGCCTTTCCAATAAGATAAGGAGTGAAACAAGGATGCCCATTATCACCTCTATGATTTAACATTGTAGTAGAAATTCTAGCAGAAACAATTAGAGAAGAAAAAGAAACTGAAGGTATTAAAAGAGCCAATGAGAAGACCAAACTATCACTCTTTGCCAATGGTATGATGATCTACTTAAAGAATCCTAGAGAACCAATTAAAAAGTTAGTCGAAATAATTAACAAATTTAGCAAAGGGGAAAGATACAAAATAAACCCATATAAATCATCAGCATTTTTATATATTTCCAACACATCCTGCCAGCAAGAGTTAGAAAGAGAAATTCCATTTCAATTCACCCTAGACTATATAAAATACTTAGAACTCTATCTGCCAAGACAAACACAGGAATTATATAAACAAACTATAAAACATTGTCCACACAATTAAAACTACATCTAAAAACCGGAAAAAAAAAACCATGAATTGCTCATGGATAGGATGAGCTAACATAATAAAAATGACAATGCTACCCAAATTAATTTACTTATTTAGTGCCATATCTATCAAACTACCAAGAAACTTTTTTTTACTGAATTAGAAAAAAAAAACTACAATGAAGTTCATTTGGAATAACAAAAGATCACGAATATCAAGGGACTCAATTAAAAAAAAATGTTATGTAGGGGGGCCTAGCAGTACCAGATTGTAAACTGTACTATAAATCTGTGGTCATCAAAACAATATGGTACTGGTTAAGAGACAGAAGGGAGAATCAGTGAAGTAGAATTGGGGTAAATGACCTCAGCAAGGCAGTGTATGATAAACCCAAAGATCCAGCTTTGTCTCCAGCTGGGGCCAAAAATCCAGTATTTGACAAAAACCGCTGGGAAAGGGACCAGCTGGGTAGCTCAGTGGATAGAGAGCCAGGTCTAGAGAAGGGAGGTTCTAGGTCCAAATCTTCCCAGCTGTGTGACCAGGGGCAAGTTACTTAATCCCTATTGTCTAGCCCTTACCACTCTTCTGCCTTGGAATCAGTACACAGTATTGATTCCAAGATGGAAGGTAAGGGTTAAAAAAAACTGTTGGGAAAAGAGGAAAATAATATGGGAGAGATTAGGTTTAGATCAACATCTCACACCCCATACCAAAGTAAACTCAGAATGAATGAATAACTTAGATATAAAGAAGGAAACTAGAAGTAAATTAGGTGAATACAGAATAGTATACTTGTCAGATCTATGGGAAAGGAAAGATTTTAAGACCAAGCATCAGTAGGAAAAAATTACAAAATGTAAACAAATAATTTTGATTACATTAAATTAAAAAGGGTTTGTACAAATGAAACCAATTCAACCAAAATTAGAAGGGAAGCAAATAATTGGGAAAAAATTTTAAAACAAATACCTCAATGAATTCCCTCATTCCTGATCTATCCCAACCCCAACTTTTTACCCTGTAACCCCTGCTGTCAAAGGGTATAAAATCTCCATACTCCATCTTCTCAGGGAGGCAGTGTCTATTCTTGCACACTGTCTTCTGGCCTTTCAACATGACTTCCAAATTAATGAGTTTCTATTTATTTTTAAGCTAAGTTTTGTAGTCTTGCATTCTTGCATAGGGTAAACTGTCTGGAACCTGGGGTTTTCACCTCAAAGCTCTCCCACAACAAATATTTCCCCTAAGTGTGAGGTATCTAGAGCAGTCATTTTTTACTATTGATGTCCTTAACACATAACATTTCTTGGTACAAAATGATGATTTAATTAATGTGCTTTTATTCACACTTTATCACACTACAAAGCAGAAAAAGAAGTAAAAATAATACTCCAGATTTGGGCAGAGCAGAGTGAACCAAAAGAACAATAGGCCTGTATTGTTGACTAAGTGCCTAGAATTATAATAAGCACTGGGAAAATAAAAACAAAAGCAAATACAGTTGTTTTCAAGAAATTTACATTCTTATGGGAAAGACAACATGTCCATATTTTTATACAAAGAAAATATAGTATATATGGTATATACACAGAATTGGTTCCAAGACAGAAGGTAAGGGTTTAAAAAGAGAAAGAAATGCACCCTTTTGGAAGTAGTACTTGAGCTGAATCTTTAAGGAAATCAAATCTTTAAGAAAAAGAAGACGTAAAGAAAGAAGACATTTTGAACTGTGGGAAAGAAAATACAAAGGCAAAGACATAAAAGATGTAATATTTTGTAGGAAAAAAATCAAGTCATCAAATATGACTAGATAGTAGAGTTTGTGTAGGGAAATAAATAGATGGAGTTTTGAGGATGGGATATGATAGTATTTAGGACAGTATCAGAAGTAACACTTTGGTTCTGGGAAGGTCATGCAAGCACAGAGCTCGTAGAGGCAGACCCTGAGAAGATACACACCCACTAAGATGATATATAAAAGTTGTAAGTTGTTTAATTTTAACTAGGGAAAGGTAAAGAGGTAATTGGAAACCTTAAGCTAAAAGTATCTAAATTCCACCATATCTAAATGTCCTGTCACTGGGAATTTTCTTAGAATCAGTTATACTAAGCTCACCTATCTATCTATTTAGGGACCCATATCTAATTTAAATATCCCACACTAACCCAAAACAATCCCTCTTTTTGGTGGTAATGGAGGTCATTAAGCAGCTAGGCAGGACAAGGCCCAGGAGATGGTTTGTATCCAACAGGATCTCAACCAGAATCTCATGGATGACTCAGCTGAATAGGATCACTCAAGAATCACAACAGATGGTTCAATCATGTACAGGGAAGCAGGTAAGATGGAGAAGTCCCGATATTTCACAGCCAGCAAAGGAAGGGACCCAGTCCCTCTTCAGGTAAGGAGAGAATGAATCCCAGTATATGCTCTCTGAAATCTTCCCAAGTAAAATTCTAGAGTTTCTCATTCTATTGTCAGTCTGCCTATGCTCTCTGCACACACTTAACTATAACAGGAGGGAATTAATATGTTAAAAGATTGTAAATGCAGTATAAGTTGTAGGGTAAATTCTCCGTTAAGGTAAACACAGAAAGCCCAGGATTCTGCATGGTATCAATCAATCAAATGTAAAAGCTAAAGGAAAATAAATTTTGAAGAAATTAAGAGCAAAATGGAGAAATGTACAGGCATTTATTAAGCACCTAGCACTTGTCAGGCATTATGCTAAGCACTTTGTGAACATTGTCTCCTATAACTTTCTTAAAATAATTTTTGAGTTTACATTCTTTTTTTCCAGATTACATATTGAAACAACTTTTAGTATTCATTTTCCAAACTTTGGAGATCCATGTTCTCAAACTTCCTCCCTCCCAACCAATCCTTTACTCCCTAAGAAGGCAGATGATATGACATAAATTGTACACATTTATCTCATAATACATATTTCCAAGTCTGCCATGTTGTGAAATAAGATACAAATTGCTTAAACAAGAGGAAAAAAGTTGATAAATAAAATAAAATGAGGAATGTTATATTTCAATCTGCATTCAGACTCCATCTGTTCCTTCTATGGTAGTGGATATCTTTTTGCAACATGGGTCCTTGGAGCTATCCTACATCCTTGCCTTGTTGATAATAGTTATGTCATTCATAGTTGATTATCATACATATTTTTTTGTCACTGTCAACAAGATTCTTCTGATTCTACTCATTTCATTTCATATAATTCTTTCCAGTTTTTTTTCATGTATGGGTGTGTGATAATCTTGTTTCTCATAGCTCATCATCTTTTAGTATTCCATTATAAGCATACATCACAATTTGTTCAGCCATTCATCAATTGATAGACATTGCTGCAATTTCCATTTATTTGCTATCATATCCTTTGCCCTTCAGAAAATCTGTGTGGTAGGTGCTATTAGTAGCCTGGTTATATTGATAAATCTGTGTCAGACTGAAGTTAAGTGACTTGCCCAGTATAACAAAGATATTAAGTGTCTTAGGTGATTTTTTTAACTCAGTTCTTCTCAACTCTGAATCTAGCATTCTATCCCCTGCACCACTTAGCTGGCTACTTAGATGGGTTTGATCATTGGATAAATATAGGTGATGCCATTTAGGAAATATTATGTCACTGCCTGAAAAAAGCCAGATATAATATTGAATATATCATATACTTTAGCAAGATAATTCAGAATTTTGTATTTTAGCAACAGGGTTTTCAGTTGATAGACAAACTTTAGACAAGTCCTGAGACAGATATGTTTGGTAGGTAGGAAGGAAAGAATAGAGGATAGATTCTCCTTCTCCATGCCTTTAGGGAAACATGAGCATTTGAGAAATCCATCAAAGCCATCAGAGTTCCTACAGACAAGTAGGAGTCATTAGCAATGTGCCCCCTAGAGCATCAGTTTCCAATAGCAGCATCTGCATTGAGACCTGAGAGACTCACCAAGGATAAACTAGATAGAGAGGGAGAAAGCAGCTTCAGGACCATACAAGGACACATTTTCAGAGTCTCTTAGAGAATTTAGCCAAACGGGATCATCCACAAAGGAAGAAACTGACTTCTAGTAACCAGGAGATATGAATTAACCCTCTGACCATGGGTGTTTTCTGAATTTTAGCCTCACCCTCCAAGGAGATCATGTATGTAAGGGTAGAGAGTGCTACTGGATTGGAAGGATATTGAAGGACAGTATCAATCGTTCTTAAACTATGTCAGTGTGTTCCAAAAGCTAAGTAACTCTCTCTAATAGATAATTAATGGATGGTACAATAAAAATGGATATTTAATCCACAGAACCAAAAATTTCATTCTCCCAAAGGATATGCCCAGAACTGCAAGGAAAGAAGTAAAGTAGCTTCCTTCTGAGGTTATGGCACAATATGGACAATTATCCCTAGAATAGGTGCTCTACTAAATGGAAGGAACTAGGTTGTGGTCTTGTTTCAATTGACAGAGTAGATTGTAGTTTTTCCTAGAAGCAATTAGGGAACACTGGAGTTCATTGAATATAGGGATGCCAAAGTTATTTTTATTAATCTCATTCCTAAATCTTCTAGAGGCTGAAACAAGTAACTCAGTTGATTGGACTGATATGAATTGGTCTTGCATAGTTCGCAGAAACTGGAGCACTCAAATGTGAAGAACTAGAGATCCATTACCAGTCATTCTATCCATTCTAAAGGACAAATATTTGAATTGACTATGAGTATGGTTTACTTCTTTCCCAGGAACTGAGTTTATTTTTTTTAATTAATTAATTTAGAATATTTTTTCATGGTTACAAGATTCATGTTCCCTCCCTGTCCTCCCCCAAACCCCACTCATAGCTGACATGTAAATTCTCTGGGTTTTACATGTGTCATTGATCAAGCCCCATTTCCATACCATTAATATTTGCACTGGGGTGATCATTTAGAGTCTATATCTGCAATCATATCCCCATCAATCCTTTTGATCAAGCAGTTGTTTTTCTTCCGTGTTTTGATTTGCACAGTTCTTCCTCTGAATATAGATAGTATTCTTTCTCATAAGTGCCTCAGAATTGTCCTGGTTCATTGCATTGCTGCTAGTAGAGAAATCTATTACATTGTATTGTACCACAGTGTATCAGTCTCTGGGTACATTGTTCTCCTGGTTCTGCTTCTCTCACTCTGCATCAATTCCTGGAGGTCGTTCCAGTTCACATCGAATTCCTCCAGTTCATTATTCCTTTGAGCACAATAGTGTTCCATCACCAACATATACCACAATTTGTTCAGCCATTCCCCAATTGAAGGGCATTCCCTCATTTTCCAGTTTTTTGGCACCAAAAAGAGTGCAGCTATGAATAATTTGCTACAAGTCTTTTTCTTTATTATCTTTTTAGGGTATAAACCCAGCAGTGTTATGGCTGGATCAAAGGGTAGGCAATCTTTTAGCACCCTTAGGGTGTAGTTCCAAATTGCCTTCCAAAATGGCTGGATCAATTCACAATTCCATCAGCAATGTATTTAATATCCAATTTTGCCACATCCCCTCCAAAATTTATTACTTTCCTTTGCTGTCATGTTAGCCAATCTGCTAGGTGTGAGGTGGTACCTCAGAATTGTTTTGATTTGCATTTCTGTGATTATAAGAGATTTAGAACACTTTTTCGTGTGTTTTTTGATAGTTTTGATTTCTTTATTTGAAAATTGCCTATTCATGTCCCTTGCCCATCTCCGTAGTCTGGATTTTTTCTCCATAAAAATTATCCAGGGTCAATGCCTTCTTTTTGTTCTTCTTAGTGTTTGGAAGTTATTTTTCCTGGGCATTGTTTGCTATCACTATGCTGGTCTTTCCTTCCCTTTCCAGTCAGAATACTGAGTGAGGAAGGCAGGCTCTCTGTGTATGGAGCTAAAGAGTGAGGTTTTTGATTGAGGCCACCTCTTTAGTCTCCCCAACTTGTACTTTGTGCCTCCCTTCTCTGTGCTATCTCTGCACCCAAGGTCCACACTCTTCAGCCTGCTGGGGTATCAAGTCTAGCTGCTCTCAGGGGTAGGTCTTTGGTGGTCTTATTCAACTGCCAAGGATGTAGAGAAGCCCCTCACTTGCTCGCTGATTCTAGCAGGGACTGGCTCTGACTGTGGCTCCATAGGTGGGGTGGGGGAGTGTTGATCTGCTCTTGTTTTGGTGGAAGTTATTTCATACCCTTATATTGTGGAAATGCCCAAATCCCACTGACCTTCAATGCTGTGCCCTACTTTGGAGTCCCTTCATTCATATGAATTTGTTTTCTTTGGCCTTTCAAGGTAGTCTATATTGGTAGGTGATAAGGAGAGGAAGAGTCCTGCCTCTACACTTCAGCCATGTTAACACAAAATTCCCTAGGAAGTGAGTTTAAAGCAAACAATGAATCCTTAAATACCTACAATCACATCTCAATTTGTCAAACACCTTGAACTGTGGCTTATACCTCTTTCCCAAGCATTTTTTAACTCATCATTCCCTCTTCTCTCTAAAAATGAGTTAAGTACTTCATGTTGTTCTTTAGTTCAGGGGAAATTCACATTAATGGTATTACTGTATATCTTTCATTAGACTGTTATAGTTCCAGGGCAATGATTCTGTGTGGTATATTTGAATATAGTCTCTTTTGCCCTGATTAAAGTCCTGTTAGTAAATAACTTCTCTGACAGTTATAATTATTTTTCAAGTTGATAGAAATGACATAATCACGCAAACACTAGGGAAATCACTTTGGCAATGGTGTGGAGGATCATTTGTAGTAGGGAGAAAAGAGGTAGGAAGTTTTAGTCTAGTATGGTTGAGTTGAGAAGTGATTAGGGCTTAAATTATGGTGTTTTGTGAGTGAGAAAAGGGAATTCAGGGGAGTCATGATAAAGCAAACCATCGAATAATTCAAAGAATATGTGGGGTGATTGAGAGAGAAGAGTATAGCATGAGGTTCCAAAACTCTGTGTCTAGTAGGCACCCTCAGTATTAGTAGAGAAGTCTCCTGATGATTTGGATTTAAAGAAAAATATCATGTATTCTATTGGAAATGTAGAGGTTGAGATGGACATGGAATATATAATATGAAATATTAAACAAGTAGTTAATAATGAAAGATCAGAGTGGTTAGTAGAGAGAAATTACTGAATATATATATATATATATACATATATATGTAAGATACACATGAGTGGTCTAAAATATATAAAACTATTCATGTAGGATGTAAGAAGCTATGATCTAAGATTTATACTCCTTTTTCAGAGACTATGTTTGGGAGCCCTGTAACTGCTTTTAGGGGCAGGTAAAGCTCTGGGACAATCAGTTTTCAAGTCTCTAAGAGGAGTAGTAGTCTAGGATTTGTTATGATTAAAATTGTGTCAAGGGACTTATTTTTTTGTTAAGGATAAAAGTTTATTAATTGTATCAGATTTATTGTTTAGGACAACATCATAATGAATAAAATGTTATAGGCCTCCATGGCTCTCTTAGGATTAGAATTGACCCAAACTGTGTCTGGCAGCTTAATAAATGGATTTTTAGGAGTTCATTATTCAGCCCATCCCTTGACCATTCCAAGACATCTTTAATTGGTGACAGTCACTGAGATGGATCAGTGAATTGAAAACCAGTCCTAGAGATGGGAAGTCCTGGGTTCAAATTTGGCCTCAGACACATCCTAGTTGTATAGTCCTGGACAAGTACTTAATCCTCATCTTGCCTAGCCCTTACAGTCTTCTACCCTTGAACCAGTATTTAGAACTGATTCTAATATGGTAGGTTAGAGTTTAAAATAAAAAAGTTGTGGTCTATTTAACCCTCAGCTCTTCCTTAAATTGGCAGGGGAAGATTTGCTGGTTTGCTGGAAAAGTATCATTGCAGAACTATCCTGTTAGTCAAACTGTAAGTATGGGTTGGGGACATTTTTTCATTGTTCCATCAGGAGTTTACAACTTTATCTTCCCCAAAAGTATGGAGTAATGTAAAGTTCTCACATTCATTCCTGACTAAGTACCTCCATTGTTTAAAATGGGGAATAGTCTTAACCAAATGTTCCAAGGTAGAGTCTGAGAAATTTTAAGATTCACATAGCTGAGGATGTGGGGATGCAGGGAGCCTCTCTCAAGAGGATAGGTCTCTCCTGAGGCTAATCTCTTCAGAAAATCTGGGAAATTAGTCAGTTCTTTCACTCACGACATGTCAGTGCAAAGGGAGTGATTCAAGGACAGTCTCACCAAGTCTAAGGTCTCGGGTCTAGTCAGCAGATTGTTCATCAGCCTCCAACTTTAACTCAGAACTCTGAAGAATGAGAGCACTCAGAAGTCCCAAGCACAAAGAACTCCAGAAGAAGTCCTCACAGGAAGTTGAACTCCTTTTAAAAGATACTTCTTTTGTGTCACTTCCTGTGCCTTCCTCCACTTTTATGTCTACAATTATGGCTAAAGTTTTGCTTAGAACTGTCCAGGGGGCAGTCAGTCAATTCTGATGTGTCACCCATTATTGCACATGTGAGTCACAGCCCTCCCCCACTCAGTTGTGAGTGGAGTGTTTACAATTTTGTTGATTAAATCTAAAAATAGGCAGAGAGAGTTAATTTAATCTCCACAGAACTCTTGCTGAAGACACCATCAAACCTCTGGCTTAGGATAACAGGAAAATCCCTGTGGGCACAAGGGACATGGTGAAGCCCTGATGGGGCTGAGTCCCACACTGGAGCAGCATTTAGGGTGATGGGCTAGATAATTCTCTACCTTCTTCCAATTTCCCACTTTTACTCTTTATATTTCTTTGTAAATAAAACTACTAAAAGCCATTTTGACTTAAGCTATAATATTTTTAAATCGGTGACAACAGTATTACTTTAGAACTTTCAAATTAACATAAAACATAAATTTTATATTCTTCCAGCAGTAATGGCAAACCTTTTAGAGATGAGTGTCCAAATTGCAACCCTCTAACCCCACACCTTACCCCAGACTGGGGAGGGAGGAAGCTTTCCTATTGGGCTACTGGGCAGAGGTGAAGGGGATGAGAGAAATTTCCTCAGGAGCCCCTCCAGATGGGGAGGGGAGTGGCCCCCTCTAGTACAAGGGCCATTGTTTTGCCAGTATGGCTGGAAGGTATCTCTGAACCAGATTCAAAATGCAAGAATGCACAGAAATTATTCTTATTTTATAGAAATTAATAAAGTATGAGAAAAATAAATTCTCACAGGTTATATCTATGTATATCTATATCTACATATGTATATCTGTATCTCCAAAGATATCTCTGGTCTACTGATATGAGATTAGGTTCAGAAGGAAAACTACTTCTCTGATCATTCTTATGGGAGAGAGTAGTTATTAGCTTAGACTCAACAGTTTAGTCTTTCCACAACAAATACTAATTATAGGAAAGATAATTCTCAGAAATAAAATAAAATAATGAGAAAAGCAAAACAATAAACTGAAATTGGAGAAGTTCCACAAGGTAGAATACACCACGAAGTAAACAAACCAAAAAAACCTCTACAGGCGTACTATTCATTCCTTCCCATTTGTTGTTGCCATCATTAGCATATAACCTATCTGAGATTAGGGAAAGGCTTTTCTTTACTTAGCACAGCACTTGACACAGTAAATGATTAAGTAATCCTTGTTATTTATTCATGTTAATCAGGACACTGGAGATCTCCTTCTAAAAGGGATATGGAAACATGAATAGATGGCTTTCCGAAAAAAAAATATATATATATTACATATACTTACATATATATCTTTAGCTTTATCTTTCTAGCAAAATATATCTATAGCTTATATTACACTTATATTTTTCTTCCTACATAGTGGATGTTTTTCTGCCATCTAACTCAGTGGACATATGTAGACAGTTCTCCATTTTCGGTTAAAATATTTTTTTCATTACATTCCATAAAATCATAATATCATAGAGTAATAAACTAAAGACTTTAGTTTGATCAATAACAGCCATAGCAACAGTATTGTTTCTCTAAAGGATTTTTAAAAAAATCTTAAACAATATTTTATAATTCTTTTCTTAGTCTTAAATTTTTTATTTAATTAATTAATGATATTTTCCCACAGTTACATGATTCATGTTCTTTCTCTCCCCTCCTTCCACCCCCTCCCATAGCCAACTTGCAATTCCACTGGGTTTTACATGTATCATTGATCAAGTCCTATTTCCATATTGTTATTTGCATTAGAGTGATCATTTAGAGTCTACATCCCAAATCATATTATTTTATAATTCTTAATAATGTCTTCTAGATGAGTTTTTCTCAGTATTAATTCTTTCCTTATAAATTATCAGAAATATATAGTATTCACAGTGTTAAAAACATATTGGGAAGCTTTCTTGTTTTCCGTATTTATATCCTCAGAAAACAGCACACTTTGTGGCTCTCAGGCTTCTGACCATTTCCTCAAGAAGGATTAACCAACCACTCTTATTCATCTCTTATTTTTAATAACATATTTAATGATATCTTATCTGACAATAGTTGTGGTGGAAAGAATGCTGTATTCATCATCAGAGGATCTAGGTTCAAATCCTAAGCTAGCTATTTCACTAAGAAAATCATTTAACCTTTCTGGGCCCCATTTTCTCATCTGTAAAAATGAAGGAGTTGGACTAGATATTTTCTAATGTCCCTTCCACCTTTAAATCTCTGTTTCTTTGAGCTTATATTTCTGTGCTCTATGAATTATAAGAAATTACTTCTTCAAAATGTCTAGATTGTTTCAGAAGAGTCGTGTATGGGTTATTTAGCTCTAAGTGGCATGGGATGCAGGGTTTCCCTCTGAACACCCCAAACTCCATAAATTTTCTAAGTCAAAGAGGACTTTTGAAAATCCTTTCTGCTTTCTAAAGGAGAATCCATCGCCCCCTTTGGACTTTCCCCTAGATCTCCAATTAATAAAGGTATGCACCTCTAAGTTCTCTTCTGATAAACACGGGACTATATCTAATCTGATCATCTTTTGAATTCTATAGACCATCCTCTTTCCCCCCAATCTAAATGAAATTACCTCGTTCCTGATTACCCCAACCCTCTTTCAACCCCTGCAGTCAAAGGGGCATAAAATCCCCATACCCTGTCTCCACTCTTGTGCCTGTCTCCCAACCTTTCGACATTACTACCAAACTAATAAATGTCTCTTTTGGTTTTCAAGCTAGTTATTGGAGTTTGACATTCTTGAAAAAGGGCAACTTGTCCAAATCCAGTATTTTATCTAAAGCTCTCCCAAATACTGAATGATTTTTTTTCTGGCTCTTTGTCACCTTATCCAAGCCTTAAAACTTCACAAACAGGCTAAAATTCCTCTCTGTCTTTTACAATTTTAATTGTTACTGGTGAGCAATAAATAACAGATTTATCGCAGTAAGATATCTTAGAGATCAAGTCTCTAAAACAGGTCCTTTGATTCAAAACCCAGTGTATTTTACATTAATGTACTTTACATTAATTTATCATTTTTGCTTCCTTCAATGTAAAAAACAAGAAAGACTCCCTCCTTATATTATTTTTAAATAACCATTTAATTTTTACTGATAATCCAGAGAATGGAGAAACTTTCTTTGGAGTTCCAAACCTTGAGGTAATCTAAATTTCCCTTTGTCCATATAGACAGACAAGTTTTTTGACTTTTGCAGGAAGACAATCATGAAGCAATTGGTAAATATCATCAAACAATTTCCAAAATTTTCCAACCTTTCTAGAATCAAAATTCCCAGTCTTTCCTGTTCTTTCAATTAGATTTTGTCCAGTTTCCTTAGATAACTCTCTTTACCTGGGCAGAACCTTCTGATTTCTTTAGCACTATCTCAGTCTTTACAAATTTAAAGCTATGTTTAAATTCCTTTTTTTTTTTTAATTTCCTTTGCCACATCCTTGAATCCTTTTCATGTCATAAAATTCTTCATCTTGGATATCTTTTCCCCTCTTCAGTTCTAGTTCTTCTTCTGCCCTTTTGCTATGGGGATAACTGTCCAGATTCACCAGCATTTTCCCATGAAAAGAATCAGAAGCTTCTCTCAATAAAGTTAAAAAGATTAACTAGGGAGATTGTTGGCTGGGAGGCAACTATCCAGTGGGAGTATAACTAACTAAAGTAACAAAAAGTGATGTTTTTATTGACTTTATGGGAGAATTGAGAACTTGACAAGTTAGCAGACAGAAGATGTGAGACTTACATGTGACTTTGGTGCTTGAGGGTGACATGTCCTTGAGAAACATATCTTGGGGAGGGGAGGGCCTGAGGTTGACATTGTGATTGACAAGGGGAGATGACTGGGAGAAAGGGCTAAAGGTTGAAAAAGTTGTTTATCAGGAAACATGCAGATCTCAGGAAGGTGAAACATACCTGCTATCTTTATCCCTTTATTAGTGGTCATCGAGGATGGTCTTCTCTGGCCATTCTGTTGTAGGTGAAACCTTCATTTGTCCCCCAAAACTTCTTGGTTTTCTGTGTCATGCTCCACTTTTCCCTTCAAATTCCAAATTTCTCTTCTTTGAATTCATTCTGGTATTCACAGCTTTCAAACATCCTAATCTTCTTTCCAATTCCTTGTCTCTCTTTTTATACTCAAATTCTCCATCAACTTCTCCCAAATAATCTTCTGCTACTTACACCAGAGAAGGAATTATAGATCACTCATGTGACCATGGGACAATCCTTTAAAGTCACTGAGCATTATTTTCCTTATCTATAAAATGAAGATAATATTTTCTGTACCACTCTTTTCAGAGTTATTGCAATGAAATACATTGTAACCCTCAAAGGATCTTATAAGTGTGTCATATTTCTATTATTTATAAAATATAATCTCTCATCTCAGGCATATTATAACCTAGTGAAGGGATTAAGAAATCTATAATAAAGATTGTCCTTTCTACTACTGAGTATACATTTTTTATGGTCTCAAGATTCACTAGAGTAACAGATTTGTGTGGCCTCATGACTGTTTTGCATTGATTACTGTGATAAGATTTATAGCTGCTATTTGTGGTTCCTATAACAATTTGATCAATTACAATCTCATTTTGTTTATCACCTTTTTCCACAGTTCTTCAAAATTGGTTCAAATGATGATGACATATTGGCAGTGTATAGCTGAAACATTTTCTCTTTATATATTCCCTGCACAGATATGGAACTTTCAGTAGCAAAATTCAATTCAATTTATTCTATTTTAACACTCTTCAACAAATAACCACAGAATCATAATGCTTACTTATAAGTAAAGGGATACTTACGTAATCCTCTAGGACTATATATATAGTTACTCTCTCTAGGTGAGGAATGCAAAGATAATACACAAAAAGAGATAAGAAAAAAATAAGACTATACATAAAATCAGAACATTGATGGTAAAGACATGCAATGCGTCATAGAACAACAAAGTATGTAGAAAATTTACACAAATGGCCCTCAAGAGGCACATGGTATACACATACAGGGTGTAACAGTTAAATTAGTCTCTAATAATAAAAGTATTATATTTTACGAGGTTTATTAAGATTATTAGAAATCAAGGAAATAAGAAATACAAAATAAGAAAAGCACATGCCTAGGGCACATTAGCCCATTCACAGACACTTACTCTACATCTTGCATGCCAGGAAGAGAGCCACGTGTGCTTAGAAGTGAAAGAAGAGACTCCTGCGAGGCAGAGAGCCCTTTAAATAAAAATTGTGTTCTCGCATTCAGATGAGGACTCAGGTGAGATTATAGGGAATTCTGGAAAGTACCAAGGACTTCTGGGGATTGAAGTCTGGGGCTCAAGTCTCCATTTTTACAAGGGTATACTATATTACTAGTAAAGGATCATGCAGAAAAAAGCATAAAGTCATTATTACTAAAGATGTATAAAATTAGAAAAGGAGAATGACTGGTAAGAAGGACAGATTACTAATTGATAAGTTATATGCTCCTCTGATTTCAAAATAATGTTAAGATATCTATAGAATCACACGTCAAAAGGTACTTGTGGATGACTGATTAGAAAACATAAGCAAGGTTCTAATTGTATGAGATTATTTGGAAAGGTTACTATCTGAAAAAGAATATAAAAATACAAAATAGAAAAGTATTCAGGGGAATCTCTGATTCAATAGACTGGGGTACCATACATGGAGCTGGATTTGTACATTTGGCCATTTATTGTGGGATATGAACCTTGATAGAATGATATAGCAGTATCTCATTAGTTCTAGGGAAATGGAAGTAGTCACTGCCAAGCCAAATCAGGGTTCCTCTGATTACCTCTGCTATGATATTAGAACAGAAGAAACAAAAGATAAGACAGTATTGGTCAGAGAAAACATATGTTAATGACAAGGCCTCTAAATTTTAAGTATAATAAGAATGAAAGCCATAGTACATGTTAATTTTCCAATACAAAAATAGAATTACTTTTCCTGTAGTGATCAGAACTTTGATTAGATTTTCTTTAACTAAAAAGGTATTGTTTCATCACAATATTCTTTTCCATTCTTTTGACATAATATATTGCAATCTAGTTTCCTGAAATAGTCTTTCTGTAAGCTATAGATCATCCAAATATTTTCAATTCACAGCTTTCAAAAGTCAACAGTCATTTTTTTGCAAATGTAACTGAGGTCATTTAACACAGCTAGTATAGAATAACTTTTTTGGTTTTATACAGAAAGATCTATAAAAGCTAGAGGAGACTTGTCAATGATTTGCTATAATATTAATGAGACAATGGCATTGATTGCTTATTGGCTTTTATAAATGTCAAATGATATATACTTCTAACACTTTTCTTCACAGGAAAAGCTTGAAAAAGCAGTTCCGACCTTCCAAGCTAGCAAAAACATTCAGGGATCTTGCCAGGAGGCATTCAGGCCCAGACAATGGTGCTTAGTCTCTCTTCAGAAAGAAGAGTGGACTCTGATTTGTATGTAAGTACTGAGGAGAACAAAGAAAAAATATTTCATTTTCTTTATTGTTCCTAACTACTGCCCACAAAAACATACACACATGCACAAGTGCACCTACCCATTTTAAAATAAGATAACTAAATGTTAAGCGAAAACCAAAATATATAAAGGATATGCATATTTTACTTCATTTTGCCTTGTTTCATTCTTCTAGTTAGAAGATTATAAATATAGTGTATTAGCCATTAATTATATGGTAGCATGTGTGGGGATATTTGTGGTATGATCCATGATATGTACATCTATAGACTATCTCTGGTTTGTAATCAACTATATAAAAATTAAAATTAAATCTCAATAATAAAAATATTATATTTTAAGAGGTTTATTAAATGATCATTAGAATCAAGGAATAAAGAGGATATGAAATAAAGATCATGTGCCTGTGGCTGATTAGTGCATTTAAAATCCTTATTCTTAGCTTACCACCACCACCATGCTGACTGCAAGCCCAAGAAAAAGGGCCCAAGAAGACCTTTCACTCACTAACATGCTCTGTCTACAGGAAGTACGTAATGACAGGAAGTCAGTGGGCTGCCAGGAAATGTAGTTCTTTTTTAGGGTAACAGATTTTCAATTAGACATACCCCTCTGAGATCCACGGAAGATTAGTCTCTCAAATGGCTCTTGTAAACATAACCAACTTTGAAATTACAATAATTTGAGGATAAGAGGAAAAGATAACAAAATCAATGATTGCTAGGCACATTTACAAAAAGCCAGTTAGTGGGAAGTTCCCTTTGGCATAAGAGTATACATACAAAACAAATGCATTCATCCCCACACAATTCAAATCACCACATTCCAAAATTCACTCTGGATCTTCTGGTACAGTCTGTGCAGTCATCTTCATGGTGATTACTCCAAAAAGTTCACTTTCTGGATTCAGAGAGGCAGCATGTTTCTTATCCTAAAATAACTTACAAAAAGAATTTACACTTTGCATTTTAGAATAATAAAACATTCCCCTCTGAATAGGGTGCTGAAAAAACACAGGGATAACTTAGGGATGCATGGCTGAGGTATTAGGTATATGAATCAATTATCAAAAGAAAAAAATCCCAAAACACAAAAGAAAAACAAATGGAAGAAAAAGTAAACTTTTTGGGAGCAAGAAAAAATTCAAAATCAGAATCAAAATATCAAAAATCTATGTACATAAAATTTTGAGTAAACAAGAACAAATTCGTAAAAGGCCCTTGTATTTCAGATTCAATTTAATTAATTTCTAACAGGCCCTTGTATTTGGGTCCAATTAAAGTAATTTCTATCCCACAAGATTGTAGTACAAAATGCCGTAATATTTTGCTTATGCATGTGCAGTCAAAACTACAGGAAGTTGCCATACTATAGAAGAGAAAAGGGAATAGATTATAGAAGCAAATGGGATCCAGGATGGAGCCAGAATAATTGATGTCATGTATTTGATATAGAGTGTATGGTTCAAGGAAGTCCTGCATTTAACACATATTAAACAGTAACAACCCTGAATCTCACACATAATCAAGTGTTTGTGCTCTTTGTACAGAATGTCATCAATCCACATAATATTGGTTTGGTTTCTTTGACCTTGTGATTGATTGGCACTATGCAAGTAGCTTTGTGATCCCTTGGCACTGTGTAATGGCTCTTTTTGTGTTTCCTTCTCCTAGAATCATATAGAATCATTAAGCAAAGTCCCATAGTTATCAATAAATGGCAGGTTTCCATAGTCTAAAGCTTTAGGGTATGTATTAATATTATAGCAAATATATATATATATAAATATATATTACTTATCTTACTGAAATACCAAAAAAGTTAAAGAAAATCTCCATATGGGTGACATATGCTTCAAATACGTAAAGAAGAGAAAAAATAAAATGGAAATAATATATTTGCACATGCAAGCAAAAACAATAATAAAAGAGTTTTAAAAATCAAAAATATATAGCTCACAATCATTGGCACACTGTAATAGCTAAGGAATGCTTTGTATCTGATAGCTGCTCCACCATCCCCAAGCTTGATGTTTATTTTTATATCCATTTTCTTGGCACACTGATAGATATATTACCTAACACACAGGTCTCCAAGCACTTTACCTCCTGTTACAAATTGCTCAGAGGAAGGCAAAATGATCAGTCAGAGTTACTGGAAAATAATCTAAAATTCATGTTTAACAACCCCTTAAAATCAATTTGAGATATTTAGTTTATTAATTTTTTCAAAGGTTGTTATACAATTGTGACTAGTTTTGATGAAGTTAAACCATCATCTATGTGACCATTAAAAAATCCAATATGGAAAAAAAAAACTCTTTCTCTTTTTTAATGGACTTATTCAATATTTGTTCAGTATAGTTATAGGGGAAAGGTAACAGAATATATCAGTAGTTAAAACACAGTAAATTAAACTGATTCAGTGTAATAGAAGAGTATTAAATACATTAATACATTAACTTAAAACCACCAAATCAAATATTTAAAAAAACAGTCAGCAAAATACATTAAAATATAGACTTTTATAAAACATTGAAGTCTGAAAGGGCTTACAATTTAACCTCTAGACTCTTTAAAGTTCCTTTTTCTATCCATTCAGATTTCTATTGTCAGATTTTTGGGGCTCTCCCATAGTGAGGGAGAATTCCTCACTGAACATGGTGAGGAGGAATCCGAAATTGTATGAATTTTAGAGACTGCGCAGGCCAAAATGGCAAAAGGTTGTAGGGAGATGAATTTCACCACTGAATCTCAGGCAAGATAAATGAAAGTATCAATGCACTCATGAGTGGTAGAAGATGTTTGAAATAGGCAAGGTACTGCTCTTTCATAGAGTATTCCATGCTCGTAACTTCTTTTTGGAAGAGTAACTTCCTTCTTCCCCTCCCCACACTAAGGTAAAACACTAGTTTCCTCAGCCACATGGAGAGGAATTTAGGATGCTAATCATTGCCTAAGGACAATACACCCCAGTTTTTACAAGCTAGTTTGTGATTCTGAAGACACAGGACAGCTACCAGCAGCCCAAAAGGACTGTGAATGGGGCTGGGCTGGGGCCAGAGATCATGAGGAAGAATCAGGAGTAGGAGCAGGCACTATCAGCAACAGCAATGCCAGAGGCAATGGTGAGAAACTGAGGAACATGGGCTCAAGCAGATGGCTGAGAGAAGCATCTTATCTCTTCCTTGCCAAGAGTCTCTCAACTAAAATTAGTCTGGCCAATAGGGAAGGCAAACAGGCAAAAAGTAGGGAAAGAAAAAGGCAGCAGCTCCTGGTGGGTGGGTGGGGTGGATAAAAAGCCTTGGCAGGAGAAATGTGGTTTAAAATTTATCTAGGCTATCTTTAAAAAAATTTGAGAATTCTTTTATCCAAGTGGTTGCCATCACTGTAAAAATTAAAATTAAATCTCAATAATAAAAATGTTATATTTTAGGGGGTTTATTAAATGATCATTAGACTCAAGGAATAAAGAGGATACAAAATAAAGACCATGTGCCTGTGGCTGATTAACCCATTTAAAGTCCCCATGCTTAGCTTACCACCAGCACTATGCTGGGTGCAAGCCCAAGAAAAGAGGACTCCCCACTCACTAATATCCTCTCTCTACAAGAAGTACATAATGACAGGAAATCAGTGGGCTCCTGGGAAATGTAGTTCTTTTTTTAGGACAAAAGATTTGCAATTACATAACTAATGCCTTTTAGAATTTGCAATTACTGATGTTATTTATTCTGTATCAGTAAAACAATCTGTTTATATTTATTTTTAAATTAATTTATAAGTGTATATTATTTCAAAAAACATATTGAGAGATACTGTTTTTTATGGAAGGTGTAAAGAATATCATTCCTATTCTCCTGGTGGTTAGCATATTAAAAAGTAATAGGACATGTAAATATACATCTGTAATGCAAGATACTAAGTGAAATTACAACAAAATAGATGCTATTTGAAATGATAGGTTTCTTTCAGAATTTTCATGCCACAGTATTTAAACCTTCCAATATACTTATTTGAATTCTAAGGTATAATGCAGTTATTTACAAGTCCATGTTTTATGGACCTACAACATTTTAAGTTTTTTTGAGGATATGAACTGTGTCATTTTTATTCATATATAAATTATCTAGTACCTAATACAATATTTTGAACATATTATGTGCTTAATAAAAGTTTAATGGATTTAATTGGTTCAGGGAGAAAGAGAAGATTATCTTTATCTGGAAAAAATAGACAAGGGTTTATAGTTAGGAAGACATTTAAACTGAATCTCAAAGGATGGCTACCAATGGCATAGACTGAAGTAGGAAGAACTATTGTTTCAGTCAGAAAGGTCAGAATTAATATAGGCATGCAGTTGAAAATCCATTTGGATCTATTTGGAGAACAAAAGATGTTCTAATTTGGTTCTATTAAAAGCTGTAAAAGGTATTATTGGGAGAGAAATTTTTTTTTTAATTTTGTTGAGAACCAGCACTAGAAGATATTGCCTTTTGATGACAAGCAAATGGATTTCAAATTTATTTCATAGATTATGGGGAGAAAAATCTTGATTTTTGAATAAAAGAATTATATGATCTTTTCCAAACTATAAACATTTACTTCAGTTTGTGTACTTTGCTATTTTGCAAATGTCCAAATTGTTTTTCTCTGAAATTGAATTCATCATACTATCATGACTAAAATTCTAAGAGATAGGGTACCATATATGAAAGATCAATTTATTGACTATGCTTCGTATATCAATGAATTAACAGTGAGTGGTTTCTCTCAATAATGAAAAGCAAAGAGGCATGGTTCTGGGTTATCTTAAATGCTTCTCCTAACTTTATGATAGTTCATTATTATTACCTCTATTAAAAAGAAAAAGGCAGCTCTAATTGGATAGGTAAAATGAGGAGGTGGGTTAAGGATTCTCAGGCCTTCTTAATCATCAAATAATTGTGGGGGAAAAGTCGACTGAGGAAGTATCGTGATCATGAGATTTCAGTAGGCCCTGGCCCATTATCTCAATATTTTAATATGATATATAATTTCATGATATGGGCAAGAAAAGTCACTTCATTCTGTTCATATTTCACTTACATGAGCCAAGTCACCCCAAAACTCTGAGGGGGGATGCAGGCAGAAATTCATCAGCTAAGGGGTATTTATTCTTGGCCATATCCCATTTACAAAGTGAATGGAACTAAAATTTCAAGTTGGATTGCTCATAGTTCAATTTAGTTAGGAGTCAGTCTTTTAGTTTTAGAATTCAATGACATTTACAGGATTTCCTAGGAAAGTACACCTTTTATATTTAGTGCAAGGGATTGCCTGGTGACATAAAAGGAAACATTGTTCAATATTAATAGTCAAATAATATTTTAAAATTAATTTTCATCAATACCTCTAAAAACAACAAAAATATACAATTTTTAAAACTTTTTTTTTTGTTTTTTGTTTTTCTGTCAGTGGAACAATGCTCCTAATCATTTATAAATATGACTCTTAATTGTATTACTTGGACAGGTCAGTGATATTCAATGAACTAAAGGAAGAAATTACTTTAGAACTCACTTAAGGAGATTATATAAAATTTTCAATGCTCTCAAGGTACTCACTATTGAGGAAGTTTATCTTTTTAACACCTTGAAAAGTCATGAAATCCCTCAAAATTATGGAATTTCTTCTAAAACAAAAAGAACCAGCAAATATAGGGAACCAAAAACCCATTTGGAAAAAATCATTGTTATGTTGTCTAGAACATATATAAAATGAATTATGGCTGTGGGAATTTTTAAAAATAAAAGACACTATCAAAGACACTCAAACTAAACAGAGAGGTGTTCTGGTGATATATAAAGACTTAGAGATGTGCATCCCAAAGATGTCACTGATACATACAAAATATTTTTTAACAGAAGAGATTAGAAGGAAAAAGGAAAGCTAACAACCTAGTTCCAAGTGAGTCCTCATTAATGAGGGCATAACTGAACAAAATTTATTATATGAATAAAATAAGATATTATTATGCTAAGAGAAATTATGGAAGAGAATGGAAGAGAATCCCATGTAGTATAAATTAATATTAAGAGAAGGTATCAGAATCAGCAGAACAGTTTATACAAGGAAGCCATTATCAATAAAAAGCATGTTTTCAAGACTTAAGAACTCTGATTGACACAATGGCTAATCATGTCTAGAGAGGCTATGATGAAACATGTTACATTCTGATAGAGGCTGATGGACTGGAGTTTCAGAAAGAGACACATTTTTTAACACACGGTCCCCATGTGGATTTGATCTACTTGACTATGATTATTTGTTACAATGATTTTTTTCCACTTTCTCTCAGTTTTTAGTAGTGTGAAGAGAGTATCAATAGGAAATGAAGGTAATTTATGAATAATGATTTGAAAAAAGAGAGTCACTAAAATATTTTGAAAATGTACAGAAGAGAATAGAAAGAAGGCTAGTTGGTATGGACAGCTTTAAAAGTAACATGCAGTCTTTTTAAAGAAAATGATATGAAATTAAAATTCATGATACTGTGTAATATCCTCTTTTTATTGTATTATCTATGTGGAAATGCTCTATTCTTCAGTTTTTAAGTTCACAATAAATGAAGAATGATAGGGACATTTGACAGAACTATAGAAAGAAGATATCAAAAAATATAGAAGAAAATTCCACTTATGAATAAGCATGGAGAGGTTTCAATTTATATAGGAGTAGAGGGCATTTTATTTGTGATAAAATTACAATCACAGCCACCATTATTATCATGAGGGGTGTGCGTGTGTGTGTGTGTGTGTGTGTGTGTGTCATTATTTATCTCAATTTTTAACTGTAAAATTGGGATAATAAAGTCTACCTCTCAGTGATATTATGATAATCAAATGAGATAATAAATTGTAAACTACTTAGCACAGTACTTGTCACATAGTTAGCAGATAACAAGTTCATATTTCCTTCCTATCTTCCTTGTAAAGAGTTTTGCAGGTGTTCTCATTTTACTTTCATTAGAACCCTGTGACATAGGTGATATTAAACATATTTTTACAGATGAGCAAACTGAGATAAAAAATAATGAAGTGGCTTGCCTAGAATCACCCTTCACTTGTTCCGAGACACTATTTATGTCTTCCTTATTCTAAATCTCAAAACCTATCTACTAAAGCTGCATAATTTTAGAAATATTTAAATATGAAAAGTATACTAGTTGCTGTCTAAACCTTGAAGTCACATTTAAATAGCTGTTGCTATCACATATGTATGTAGAACAAGTGATATAACTGTTTAGCCTTATAACAAGAAATGAAAGAAGCCTTGGAGATATCTTTTAATAATATTATTTGTGATCCATTGGACGCCATAGGGTCATATATTTAGAGCTAGGAGGGACCTTACAGGTCATCTGGTTCAACATCCTAACCTATAAATGAGGAAATCAAGAAGCAGAAAGAAGAAATGATTTATCCAGGGTCATCTAGCCAGCTAGGGTCTGAAGTGAGATTTTTAACTACTATATGCCCATACCACATTGCCACTGACAGAAATGTCAAATCACTTACCCAACAATTTGCTTGTATCTAGAATCTAGTACAACCAAGTATCAAACTGTGCATTCTCATTCCAAATCTGAAGTTCTGTCTACTCTATGGTGTTACACTCTTACATAGTTCCAGTAATAGTTGAGTGAAATCTTACAAATTTGTTAAATGTCTATTATTGGCAATTAGTTATATTTCAGCTTATTTTTGTTTTTAATAATATATAAAAGTGATATGAAAATGTTATCATGGGATATTAATGGTATTCTCTTGTTACAGATATGTATTGTAGCAACTTATTCCAAACATACTAATTTACTAGATTCAGTGGCTCCCAGAGGCTTAATATTAATTTAAAGAAATTTTAAAGAAAATATTACACACACATAGACATATAACATATATGCATAAACATAATCAAAGTATAAACAGAGAGTAACAGAGATATACACAGAAAGAGAAAGACTGGCAGACAGACAAAAAGAGATATAAAGACAGATAGACACAGAGGTAGAGATGAATAGAGAGACAAAAGAAGGAAAGAAGGGAGGGAGGAAGGAAGGAAAGAAAGAAGAAGAAAGGAATGAAGGAAGGAATGAACAAAAGAAGGAAGGAAACATAAGAATTCAGTGCAAAAAACAGGTAGTTTATGCTAATGATATCTAATGACCTATAATTTAAAGACTATATGCACATTTCTTTAAATGACCACAGTAGTCTATTATCATTCTTAACTTCTTGGCGCTAAATTGCATACAGGTTTGATGATCCTGGCAGTGTCACCAAAGTGAGTTGACTATCTGATGAAAATAGGTAGAGTGCATTTTAATGGAGAAGAATGAGTTGGGACATCTGTACTGAGATTCAGCTCTATTGTTGACTCTATTCCTAAATTTCAGATTTCCCGTTAAAACATGGGTAATAGCATAATGGAAATGATCCTCATCCCAGGACTGTTAGTTACCTTTTAGAGGCAGTATGGGAAATAACTCCAGACAATATAGCTGACCAAATTGTTGTTATTTTTGTTTTTTATTTTTCATCAGAGAGTTTAGTTCAGGCTCTGTATCATTAGTTGTCTTCAGAGCCACTGGTGAAGCTAGAATGATTCCAGAAGCCTAAAGAAGACTAGGCAAAGGAGGGTGGGGATATTTCTCAGCATGTCACAGTGCTTAAGCACCTGCTGGAGCAGTGGGATTTGGGGAAGCAACTTGGATGACTCATTCCATGACTGCTTTGAGTCAGAATTGCACATCCAAGCTATTCCAGAGTGAAAAAAGCTAAGAAAATGAAATGTAACTATAAAAAAAAATCTGTGTTAAATTCCTAGTGCCCAATAAATTTACTGTGGCATTACAATTGGCCAAAGAAGATGAAAGACTTCATAATATCATGACAGGCAAAAACTGAGAAATTCTCCCTTGATTAGACAAAAGTTGGCATAATTAAGGAAGTGTATAGCAGTAGAAGAGAGAGGGGGAAGTATATAAGTCTAAAAGTAGTCTCATTTAGAAAATAAGATTCCCTTGTTCCTTCTTTCTGAAAGGATTATATTAAAAACAAATACATTGAAATGAAAATCTATCTTTAGAAAGATTTATAGTTTAGAGTGTTATTTTTTTTTTCAGATAAGATTTCCTGGGTCTAGAGAACATCCTCTATGAACACAGATCAGAAAGGGATCTCAGAGGGTTGTCCATGAATACAGAGGAATGATCTGGGAAATCCTGCTGCTTCTTACACTAATTTAGCCTCAGTTCTTCAGCTAGGAGTCAATATTCTTAATTTTAAGGTCAAAGAAGGCAAAATATTAAACATTAAGAGTCATAAACTTAATGAATGACTGAAGTAAAAAAAAAAATTGACCTTCTGAATACAACATCAATATTGTTGAAATAACACATTGATAAGATGATTTATGATAGATTCAAAAGACTACTAACTTATTTTAGTTATTACACCTATATTTTTATTATGCATATATAATTTTAGGATTAAGGTACTTTTATAATAAAGAAATTAACAAAATTCTGATAATGTCTGGAAAGGAAGAAAATGAGATTATCATAAAATTGTTAAACATATATTGTGAAAAGAACATTGTCATGAGGTTTTAAACTTAGTGTCAGGATATGACATGAAATTCAAAAGGACTTCTTCAGTGTTCTATGATAAATATAATTTTAAAGAAATTATGAATCTATGTAAAAGAACAGGTGGTATGAGCAAATAAAGAAGACCAAGGCAACAATATGCTAAGAACAGAATATTTCCTCTTTTTCTTTAGTCTATCAACCCAAATTCATTAATTTTTTGCTTTCTAGGTGCCAAACACTGTGCTAAGTTTTGAGAATACAAAGAGAGGCAGAAATAGTTCTTTGGTCAAGGCAAATCTCTCCTTTTGTGAGGGATGGCTTTCTTTTAGCTCTACCTTCCCTAAATGAGTCTTTAATTTTATATTCAGTTTACCAAGAATGGCCCCCTTGGTTCAAAAATGAATATAAGTTTAGATGTAAGCTGTTGTTTTTTTTTTTCATCACCTGGAAATATCCTTCTAGGATATCTGAATTCTGAATCTATATGTTGCATTTGTTCAAATATCATACCACATTGCCTAATAGCTTCAAAGTTTCATTTTACACTCCATGTCTGCTCTGTAAAATTTAAAATTAATAAAAATAATTTAAAATACTATATTTTAAGACATTTATTAATTTCAGTAGAAATAAAGGAATTAAAAGATAACATAATAAAACCATGTGCCCATGGCTAATCTACCTATTCAAAAACCCTGCACTCTACCAGTTGCTCGAAGGAAAAAAAAAGGGAGATAACAGGAATCCCATCCAATATATTCCCCGATTATATCAGCATATAACAACAGGAAATCAGTGGTTTCCTGGGAAATGTAGTTTTTAGGGTAACAGATTTTCAATTATATATCCCCCCGCCAAGATCTAGTAGAAGACTTGTCTCTCCAATGGATCTTATAAACATAACCAACTTTTAAATTGCAATTATTTGGGGATAAAAAGGAAAGAGAACAAAACCAATGATTGCTAGGCATATTGACAAAAAGTCAATTAAGGGGCAGTCCCCTTCAGCATAAGAGTATGCATACAAAACAAATGCATGCAACCCCACACATTTCAAATCACAACACCCCAAAGTTCACTCTGGATCTTCTGGTATAATGTATGGTCTGTGTGGGCATCTTCATGGAACCTTCTCCAAATAGTTCACTTTCTGGATTCAGAGAGGTAGCATGTTTCTTATCCTATACTCTCAAAATGAGTTTAACTTTGCATTTTATAATAATAATAATAATAATAATAATAATAATAATAATAATAATACAGTCCCTCCTGATGAGGATAGTGAAAAATACAAGGATTACTCAGGGATGTATGGCTGAGTTATGAGGTGTATCAATAATCAAAGAGATCAAAAACATCAAAAAACAAGATGAAAGAGAAAAAATAACTTCTGCATGAAATATAGAAATCACAGTCTCATGTGTAAAAATTCTAAGTAAAAACAAATAAACCTATAACAGGTCTCTTGAATCAGGGCCCAATTAAAGCGACATGTAATTTTTCACTTATCCAATCAGTAGCCAAGACTACAAAAAAGTTTGTCACACTATGAAAGACAAAAAAGGGACTACATTATGGGAGCCAGAAGGGCAGCCAAAGTAAGGTGTTTGTTATAATGTAGAACAAGGAAGACATGCTTCTGACATATGTCAAACAGCTGCAACATCAAACCCCAAACAAGTTCAAGTCCTCTTGTCTTGGTGTAGAAGTTCTTTAGTCCTACCTGAATTGGTTTGGTCCTTTTTAACCTCATGTTTCTTGGCACTGTATAATGGCTTTTTTTGTATTCCCTTCTTCTGGAATCAGACAGAATCATTAAGCAAAGTTCCATAATTTTTAAACAATCAATGGCAGGTTTCCATGGTCTAAAGCTTTTGGGTATGCATTGATATTATTGCAAATATATATTTTAAACTTATATCACTGAAAAATCAAAAAAGTTGAAGAAAATCTTCTCAATACTGGTGACATGCTTCAAATACAAAAAGGAGAGAAAAAAACTCAAATATTATATTGCACATGCAAGGAAAAACAATGATAATTTTTTTATTTTTATTTTTAATCTTAATAGCTTACAATCAGTGACACACTGTCAGCAAAGGAGACGAAGAATACAAAGGTTTCTCACCAATAAATGAGATCTATTTTCTTTTCAAACTTGGCCATGAATCATTCTGTGGGTGCAAATTATTTTCACAAAGTAACAGTTTTTTTTTTTTAATAAAGAATAGTAGTACAATAGGTAATGCACATTCAAGAAGTATCAAAATCACCCAAATTACAATAGCCCATTTAATGACAATAGCAAACAAACCCACTATCATTAGGATTCACATGGACCTGCTGTATGACATAAAAAAAAACCTTAGAAGCTAATGGATATTTGTCACAAGTTTTACAGGTATAGCAAATCTTTCAATCATGGGAAAGATATTTTTAACTAAATATATTACTGCCATTATTACAAAATTTGGCAGAGGAGCCCAGAAAAGACAAAAAACTCTGTACTGTTGATGTTGAGTCTAAACTGTCACCAAGAATCTAAATCATTCTGCTTGAAGGGTAGAGAAAGCTGAAGAGTTACAAATGGGAGATAATCCCTCTTGGGAGCCATCCAGGGATACCACACCCTAGGAAAAACCCAGCTCCACTGATATGTGACTGTTATGTCTCATCCATTACATTTTTACAAATGTGGAGGTGGAGTGCTTTACTTCTGCTACTAAATGGACTTGTTACCTCTTGTTACAAATAACCCAGAAGCAGGCAAATGATTAGTCAAAGCTATTGAAAAAAAATCTAAAAATCATATCTGAAGGCCCCTTAAAAGAAATTTGAGATATTTAGCTTACTAAATTCTCCAAAGCTTGTATAAAAAGTTGATGGAGTCCATTCATCATGTAAGTGACAATTTAACAAAGGCAAAATGGAAGAAAAGGCTGTTTATGGGCTTTTACAAAGATATTTATGATATTTTGTTCAGTATAGCTATTGGGGAAAGGCAAAAGAATATATCTAATAGCCAAAACACAGTAGATTAAAATTATTCAGCATAATAGAATGCTATTGATCAGATTTATATATGAACTTAAAACAACAAAATTAAATCTTACAGAAAAGAATTAGGAAAATACAATAAGCTACAGAGATTTTCATAAAACAATGGACTCTGATAAGGCTTAAAAATTTCACCTCCAGACTCTTTAAATTTCCTTCCTTATCCATTTAGTTTCCATTTGTCATATTGAGGGAGAATTCCTCAATGAGCATAGTACAGAGGAATGCCAAATTGGATACATTTGAGAAACTTGGCAGGCCCAAATGACAAGGGGTTGTAGGGATATGAATTTCTCCCCTGAATCTCAGGCAAGATAATAAAATATTAAGAAGGAAAAGCATCCTAAAACTTGGAGCTGTTTAAGATAGGTAATGCACTCCTCTTTTATAGAGTGATCATGCTTTCAATTTTATTTCCTGTTTGCAAGAGTAACTTTCCTTCCCCTTCCCCCTTGTGGTAAAACCTAGGGAATAGCTTGCTTTTTCTGCCACATGGACAGGGAGTTAGGAGGCTAATTATTGCCTAAGGAAAACAAACCCGGATTTTACCAGCTGCCCAAAGATTTGCTCCAAGGACTCCCAGCTTGTGTGTTCTAAAGACATGAAAGCTGTAACCAGCATCAGCAACAGGAACAGCAACAGGAGTAAGAGTGAGCAGAATGAGGAGGATCAGGAGGATCTGGAGGCTAGATCTGCCACAGCAATATCAGAGGGAGAAGTAAGGAATACTGGCTCAAGCAAATGGACAAGAGAAGCAGCTTATTTCTTCTACACCAAGAATTTCCTGCTAAGTCACTCAAATTAAAGCAGCCAGGAAGGCAGGGTGGTCAGCAAAAAATGGGACAGAGAAAAGACCAACAGGAACAGGGCAGTAGGTCCAAAGAGAGTTTAGAGTTCTCTTGGAGTTTTTTTTTTTTTTTGGGGGGGGGGTGTGGAGGCGGCAGCAAAAAGCCAAGGCAGGAGAAACAAGGCTAAAAGAACTGAGAATTCTTTTTTTCAACCTCATTAGTTGCCATCATTGTAAAAATTAAAATTAATATACAAAAATATAAAATGTTATATTTTTGGACATTTATTAATGATAATTAGAAAGAAAAGAATAAAAGGTAACAAAATAAAACCATGTGCACATGGCTAATCTACCTGTTTAAAAACCCTGTGCTCTACTCCAGTTGCAAACAAGAAACAAAAAAGACTGAGACCAGGAACCCCAACCAAAATACCCCTCTGTTTAAGTTAGCATGTAATTACAGGAATTCAGTGGACTTCTGGGAAATGTAGTTTTTAAGGTAACAGATTTCAAATTAACAGATTTCAAATTACACAGTCTCTTCTAATTAAATAATTTTGTCTCCTTCAAATACAAAAATAAAAACATCTCATTCCTTTTCTCTCTCATAATAACTTTTTATTTGTAAGTATAAAATAAAATACACAAAATAGTATTTCTTTTTTCTTTTTTTTTTCTGAAATTTTTATTTAATCAGTCAATTTAGAAGATTGTTCCTTGGTTACAAAATCATATTCTTTCCCTCCCCTCCAGCACCCCTTCCTGTAGACTACATGCATTTCCGCTGGATTTTACACATGTCCTTGTTCAGAACCTATTTTCATGTTGTTGATGTTTGCACTAGGATGATCGTTTAGTCTATGTTTCCAATCATATTTCCATTGACCTATGTATCCAGCAATTGTTTTTCATCTTTGTTCCTACTCCCATAGTTTTTCCTCTAAATGTGGATAGTTTCCTTTATCATGAATCCCTTGGAGTTGTTCAGGATCATTGCAATGGCACTAATGGAGAAGTCCATTAAATTCTACGGTACCACAGTGTATCCATCTCTGTATATAGTGTTCTCCTGGTTCTGATCATTTCACTCTGCATCAATTCATGAAGGTCATTCCAGTTCAAATGGAATTCCTCCAGTTCATTGTTCCTTTGAGCACAATAGTATTCCATCACCAACATATACCACAATTTGTTCAGCCATTCTCTAATTGGAGGACATACCCTCAGTTTCCAATTTTTTGCCACCACAAAGAGCGTAGCTATGAATATTCTTGTACATGTTTTTTTTTCCTTATTATCTCTTTGGGGTACAAACCCAGCAGTGCTATGACTGGCTCAAAGGGCAGACAGTCTTTTAGCGCCCTTTGGGCATAGTTCCAAATTGCCCTCCAGAATGGTTGGATCAATTTGCAACACCAGCAATGCATTAATGTCCCTACTTTGCCACATCCCCTCCAGCATTCATTACTTTGCTGTCATGTTAGCCAATTAGCTAGGTGTGAGGTGATACCTGAGAGATGTTTTGATTTGCATCTCTCTGATTAGAAGAGATTTAGAATACTTTTTTCATATGCTTACTAATAATTTTGATTTCTTTAACTGAAAATTGCCTATTCATGTCCCCTGCCCATTCATCATTTGGAGAATGTTTTGATTTTTTGTACAATTGATTTAGCTCTTTATATATTTTAGTAATTAGACAATTGTCAGAGGTTTTTGTTATGAATATTTTTTCTCAATTTGATGTTTCCCTTCTAATTTTGGTTGCATTGGTTTTATTTGTACAAAAACTTTTTAATTCAATGTAAATAAAATTATTTATTTTGCATTTTGGAATGTTTTCTAACAATTGTGTGATCTTAAAATCGTTCTTTTCCCAAAGATTTTGCATGTATGCTATTCTATGTTCACATAATTTACTTATAGTTTTTTTTAATATTCATGTCATTCACCTATTCTGACATAATCTTGGTGTAGGGTGTGTGATGCTGATCCAAACCAAATCTCTCCCATTCTCTCTTCCAATTTCCCCAGCAGTTTTTATCAAATAGTAGATTTTGGTCCCCAAAGCTGAGATTTTTGAATTTATCATAGACTGTCTTGCTGAGGTCACTTACCCCAAGGCTATTCCATGAATGCTTCTTTCTGTCTCTTACCCAGTACCATATTGTTTTGATGACCATTGCTTTATAGTATATTTTGAGATCTTCTACTGCTAGGTTCCCTTCCTTCTGCTTTTTTTTTCATGATTTCCCTTGATATCCTTGATATTTTTTCTTCCAAATGAACTTTGTAATGCTTTCTTTTTCTAATTCAGGAAAAAAAAAAGTTTTTTGGTAGTTTGTTGGGTATAGTACTAAATAAGTAAATAAGTTGGGGTAGGATGGTCATTTCTATTATGTTACCTTCTCATACACTCCTTGTGGTGTATGGGGTGCTCAGAGAGGGGTAGTATCTCTGGTGTGGAGAGCTTGTTGTGCCCTCCTAGGGCAGCTCTCCAGCCTCTGACCCCCATCTGACACCCAACTCTCACTTGTGGCTCCCAGTAGCTGCTAGCATGTGGCAGCGGGAGGTGCCCCTCACTCACTCTCTGATTTTAGCTTGTGCTGGCTCAGACTCTGTAGGTGGGGTGGGTGAGGGTACATCAGCTCGCATTTTGTTTAAAATTTTTTTCATTCCCTTATAGTGTGGAAATGCACAAATCCCAATTACCTTCAATGTTGCACCGTACTGTAAAGTTCCTTCGTTCATATGAATTTTTTTTTGGCCTTTTGAGGTAGTCTATGTTGGAAGGTGGTGAGGAGAGGTAGACTCTTGAGTCTAGACTGATGCCATGTTTACTCAGAAGTCTCACAAAATATATTTCTGATGGCCACTATGGTTTTTAATGGTAAAAGATGTCTAATGGGAAAGCAGCATATAAGAAACTACCCAAAATATCCAACTAACCAGAAGAAGAATAGAAGCTTAGCTAGTCAGTTGCTGAGGTCCATGTATTCATTTTCCCCCTTGGGCTGACCTTCAGTTCCATAAAGTTAGAGCCTCTGGTATTGTTTTTCCTGTGATGTCATAATAAGGGGTCACACGACTCATTTTATATTCTCATGATATATGCAGGTAACTTTCGTTTGTATTTTTGGCTGAAGTTCCTTTTCTTTTTCGTTTTTAAAATTTTTCTTCCCATAACTTCGCTTTTTTTCAAAGGTAGGGGGAAGTAAATGCGATTAGGAATCAAATCAGTCCATGAAGCAGCCATTGTGTAATGCAAAGTCAGGCTACATTTTGCAACAAGCAAATAGCAGTTCTCATGAAGAATAGTGTCAGGAGAAACAGTATAATTGTGATAGTGGGAAAGTAGTGTGAAATAAATGAATAGTTAAAAAAACTAAATGGGTATAAACAGAATGAAATTAGAGAATATGAGAAACATTGGATAAATTTCAGTTCACTATTTAGAGAAAAAAGCAATATTTAATAATAGATAAAAAGCAGTTCTCAAAGCAAAGAGGACCAGAATTCTAACTCTTAGGTTCTAATATTTTATATATCAGCACTGTGATGTTGAGTTAGTCATGTAAACTCAGTTCTCAAGAAACTACAACTGTAAGTTGCTAAGATGGTAATGATCTCAATTATTAGTCAGTTTCCTCATAAACAATTTTTCTGTAACAAAGAAATAAGAGGTTCAGTAGTTCCCAATACCAAATGAAACCACAGATTCAATTCCAATGCTATTCACAGAAACCTAAAAATCATAATGAATTTTATGTTCATCATTTTACCTTTTCGTTACCCTTATTGCCCAGATGTTTTTTCTCTGCACTTAATATTGTTAAAATTCTTAGCTTTCCAAGACTCAAAAAATATTGCCTTGGCCATGAAATACCCAGTTATTTTTCTAGTTAAAAGCAATCTTTCTTTGTATTCCTTAGACACCTTGGAATAGGCATGGTGGAGAAGGGATAAGTCTTCAAAGTATCAAACTCTTCCATTCTATATGAATAAATATGGTATATTTTCCTCTTAAGGGTCTGAGAATAATACTTCACTTAAAGGTAATCACTTCATACCACATATTAGAAATAGTGAAAATAATAAGAATGATATCAATAAAATCTTTGGTATATTGAAACTATTTCTATAAATTAAAAAGCCACGCCTCTGCATCCTATAGTCCTAGAGAGAAGCCTAAAACCCTAAGAAGTTGGCGAATTAATAACAATCACACAGCCATTAGATGAGAAAGGAGAAATGTGATCTATTCAAAATAATTGTGAGAAGAAGGATGAATTTGGTTAAAATCTGTAATTTAAAGTAAACGTAACAATGGGAAGAATCAAACAGTTGATTACAGAAGAAAAAAAAAACAACAACTAACTTTAAAAGTGAAATACCAAGAATATAGTAGCCAAAATTGAGAGCTTCCAAGGTAAGGGAAAAAATAGTATAGGCAGCCAAAATAAGAATTCCAAGTACTAAGATGCAACAATAAGTACACAAGAGAAGCCCTAATAGTCTCTAGGAGTGTAAATCTGTAATATTGTATTCCAAAATGCAAAATATAAAGAATAACCCTTCTGAAAAAAACTAAATAATGAGTTCAATGGATTCTGTAACTGTTTTTCATTGTTTCAAATGTTTTTCAAAAGTTTGTATTTTTTATTTTGCATTTTAAAATTCTGTAAATGTATGTTTTACACTTGCATTTGTGCAAGTATCTTTTTATTGATAATTTGTTTTCATTGAAATTTTCTTTTCTTTCATTTATATCCCTAATGCAAGTTAGTATAAATAAGGTGTATCAATAAGAATAGGATAAGTTTAAGATTAAGACTATTTTTGGGGGGAAATATAAGGCTAGGTATGGCTTTAAAATTACATAGAATAGTGAATATGCAGGAGAGATTTTTTTTTCCTCCCCAATATGCTCGAAGGGGAGAAATTATAATGATGATATTAGAAATTAAGTCTTGTTATTTTAGTTTAGCAATAAGAAGTAGAAAATTTGGTTTGAGAAAGAATTCGAGTTTGAAGCAGATCTGATACAGTGTCAGTTTCAAATTTTGACAGTCTAACAGTTTTTCTGTGGCAGTTAGGCTCTCTGGGTGTGGCTGTTACACTGAGGTAGGGAGCAGTTACTATTTCTCTCAGAGTTCTGGGAGAAGGTGGCATATTTTTCTCTCCTCGATGTCTGATTTAAAAAGCAAAGAAGGGAAAAACCTGAAGGAGCTAAGTGATTTTCTTTTCCAACTCAGGAAATACGAGTGACTATATATTATTGTTTTATAAATTCTTTTTATATCTGAGAAGACCAAAGAAGGACTTATCCTTTGGTTTGGACTCTTGAGTCTGTTAAGGTTCAGAGTCCTAACTTGGTTCTTGCTGAGACTCAGCTAGCTAGGCTTTGTTATTTTTATAAGTTGAAGACAAAGTTAATAATTATATGCTTTGTATAATGATAATAGTGTTTAGTTTATTGTATAAATATGGAAAATTTGGGTTATTCAGATCAGGAAGGATCAGTGTAGTCTGTGGAAATAGGAGAAGCAATTCCTTTTGGAACTAGGGAGTTTTATTTGGGTAGAATCCCTTAGAGTTAGAAATCCTTATTTTTATCTTGATATTCTCAATAAATTATTTATTTTTCATTTATTATTTTTCACAGAGGGAAAATAATGCATTTAATAAATCAGTTTTAGATCAGTCATTTCTTTAATATCATACATGCTTTCTTTTTTATTCTTTTATCAATTTCTGCATTCTTATATACAGAAAATAATGAGAGTTCTATTAGATTATTGATAAGAAGATAAGGATTGACCACAGTAAACCTTCAGAGATTATGTTTATGTATGTGCGTATGTGTGCGTGCATGTGTTTCTCTGTGTGTTTAACCCTGAATAGTGCCTAAATGATCTTCCTTTGATCACAGCTATCAATACAAAAAATGAATTGGTATAAGTCGATAACACTGTGGAAATGGAAGACCACAGCAATTCATTTTTTAAAATTTCTCTTTGTTATTATATAATTAATAACCATCAACAAAAGAAAACATTTAAATAAAGTGAAAAATATGCAAAACCTTAAATGTCACATTGTTTATGATTTGTTTAAAAGTATACAAATTATATATTTATGCTAATATAAATATCATCTGCTTTTGGGTTTCCTTTATAATTTATTTTATTTTGAGAGTTATTTTGAATTGATGTGGCTGTTTTTTATCATTTATAGTATGTACTATTCTTACTCTTTTTCTTCTCATCTTTTTATATATTTCTCTTATTTATATATATATATATATTTAATACTGTCATTTCTAATAACACAATACAAGCCATTACATTCAAATATCATAATCTATTCAGTCATATCCCCCAATTATTGCATTTATGCTATTTCCAATTACAATGTCATTAGCAGCAAAGTTTCCATGAATATTTTCATACATATTTCATTTCATTCATACATTCATAGATATATTCATTTCATACATATTTTTTCATTTAGAATCTTTTCCCAAGGCTACATGATTTATGATTCCTCACCTTTTCCCCTTTCCTCTCCCAGAGCTCACAAGCAATTAAACTGGTTTATATATGTATCATGGTTGAAAACCTAAATCCATGTTATTCATATATGCAGTACAGTGATCTTTTAACCTCAAAACCCTAATCATGTCCCTATCAAACTACTTGATCGAACATATATTTTTTCCTGGTATTTCTGTTACCATAGTTCTTTCTCTGGATGTGCATTGTGTTCATTCTCATAAATTCCTCTGGATTTTTCTGGGTCATTGCATTGCTGCTAGAAGATAAGTCCATTACATTTGATTGTGCCATAATGTATCAATCTCTGTACAATGTTCTGGATCTGCTCTTTTCACTCTGCATTAATTCTTGGAGATTATTCCAGTTCACATAGAAATCCTCCAGTTAATTATTCCTTTCAGCAAAAAAGTATTACATCATCATCAGATACCACTGTTTGTTCAGCCATTCCCTTATTGATGGATACCTCCTCATTTTCCAATTCTTTGACACCACAAAGAACATGGCTATGAATATTTTTGTACAAGTCTTTTCCCTTATTATCTCTTTGGGTTACAAACGCAGAAGTGCTATGGCTAGATCAAAGTATAGGCATTCTTTTTAAGTCCTTTGCACAAATTGCCCTCCATAATGATTGGACCAATTCACAACTCCACCAGCAGTGTCCCAATTTTGCCACATCCCTTCCAACATTTATAATTTTCCTTTGCTGCCATATTGGCCAGTCTGCTAGGTATGAGGTAGAACCCCAGTGTTGTTTTAATTTGTATTTCTCTAATCAGGAAGAATTTAGAATAGTTTTTCATGTGCTTATTAATGATTTTGATTTGATCCTGTGAAAAACTGTCTGGCCATTTGTCGGTTGGGGAATGGCTTGATTTTTTGGTAAATTTGACTTATTTGCTAATATATTTGGGAAAAATAAACCTTTGTCAGAAGTTTTGTTATAAAAATTTTCTCTCAGGTTGTTGTTTTCCTTCTAATTTTGGTTGCATTGGTTTTATTTGTAGAAAAACTATTTTAATTTTATGAATGCAAGTTATTCATTTTACATTTTGCAATTTTCTCTAACTTTTGGTTGGTCTTAAATTCCTTCCTTTCCCACAGATCTGATAGGTATACTATTCAATGTTCCCCTAATTTATTTATGATTTAACATTTCATATTTAAGTAATTTACCCATTTTGAATTTATCTTGGTATAGTGTGTAAGATGTTGATCTAAACCTATTTTTTCCTATACTATTTTCTAATTTTCCCAGCAATTTTTGTCAAATAGTGAATTCTTGTCCCCAAAATTGGGATATTTGGGTTTATCAAACACTAGCTTGCTGAAGTCATTTATCCTTACTTAATTTCATTGATTCCCCCTTCTGTCTCTTAGTCAATACCATATTGTTTTGATGAGCAGTGCTTTATAGTATAGTTTAAGATCTGGTATTGCTAGGCCCCAATCCTTCACATTTTTTTTTCATTCTTTTCTTTGATATTGTTGATCTCCTGTTCTTCCAGATGAACTTTGTTATGATTTTTCCAAATTCTATAAAAAATAATTTTGGTAGTTTAATAGGTATGGTGAAGTGAATAAGTAGATTAATTTGGGCAGGATTGCCATTTTTATTATGTTAGCTTATCCTACACATGAGCAATTGAAGTTTTCAAGTTATTTAGATCTAGTTTTAATTGTGTTAAAATATATTGTAGGTGTATTCATATAACTCTTTTGTCTTGGTAGAAAATTCACTAAATATTTTATATTGTCTAGAATGATGTTAAATGGAATTTCTCTTTCTAGTTTCTGTTGCTGAATTTTGTTGGAAATATATAGAAATTCAAATGATTTGTGTGGGTGTATCTTGTACCTTAGAACTTTGCTAAAATTATTTATTATTTCCAATAGTCTTCTAGTTGTTTTTTTCTAAAATTCTTTAACTATGACATTATATCATCTGCAAAGAATGATAGTTTATTTTTCTCATTGCTTACTTTAATCCTTTCCATTTCTTTTTCTCCTCTAATTGCTACTGCTAGCCTTTCTAGTACAATATTGCATAATAAATGTGATAATGGGCATCCTTGCTTCACTCCTGATCTTATTGGGAAGGCTTCTCACTTATCCCATTGTAGGGGATACTTTCTGATGGTTTTAAATGATTACTGTTTGTTATTTTGAGGAATGTCCCTTCTATTTCTATACTTTCTAGTGTTTTCAATAGGAATGGGTGCTATATTTTATCAAAAGTTTTTTGTGAAAGTGAAGGGGGAGGGAAGAGGGTGGGAAACATTAATTATGTAATTGTGGAAAATATTCTAAATAAAAAATAAATTAAAAGACTAATACACTGGATACTATCAGATTCTGTGGCAGAAGAAAATAAAGCAAAGATAATTTCATTCTAGCCAGCTGAATTTTACCAGTTTAAGGATACTCCAATTCACATGATTATAAATAAAATAGTGGAAGACATTAACATCATATAAATATTGGTGTTCTAGAATGACATCATTATTTTTGGAAAGACATGGGAAGACCATAAAGAAATATTGAGAGATTGAAAAGATGAGAGAAAATTTTATAAAAAGATAATTTGTCAATTATTGATTTGTCAGACTACTAAATATATAGACTATATAATATCTCAGAAAGGAAGTTTCGGTGAGATAGTGAAGGTAGAAGAAGTAGTCAGATACTAAGAAATTTTTTTACTTTATTTTTTATTTAGTTCAAATTTATTTTCTTCTTTCACTTATTCATGAAGAAGGCAAGAAATATGGAATATACTAAATATTTTGCATTATGTAAAATATTTTCACATTAGGAAAGTTTTGGGGAAAATAAAAAGAAATATATTTCAGTCTGTAGCCGGAGCCTATCTTTTCTCTCTCTGAAAATTTTAAGAATTTGAGACATTCATATGATTCAGTGTCTCTATTTCAGATTACTGAAATAGTTACTGCCAGCCAATCAATGATGTCACAAGAGAAAATATGTACAGAAAGAATTAGAAAAAGAATTCTAAGCAAGGTTAGTTTAACCTAAACTTTCTGAAGTCAATTATTTGATGGCAGATAGGAGGTTCAGTGGATAGAAAGCCAGGCCTCTAGATAGGAGGTCCTGGCTTCAAATCTGACCTCAAATGTTCTCCTAGATGTGTGATCCTGGGCAAGTCATTTAACCCTAATTGCCTAGGTCCTACCACTTTTCTGCTTTGGAAGTGATACTTGACATTGTTTCTAAGAAAGAATGTAAGAGTAAAGTCATTTATCTGTTAACTGTTTTGATTAGTAATTTAAATAAGCCTTTAAATACTTTACCCACTACTAAACACATGTTCTAGTGCTGACCTATTTTGCCTGGCTTTATCCAGTAAAGAATTAATCAGTAACATGACTCTCTCCACAAAACTGTATTTCTACCTGTAAAATTGGCTACTATAGGAAGTTCAATGGCTAAATAGATATATATATAAACAGAGAGACAGACAGACAGGTAGACAGACAGGTAGGCAGGCAGATAGACAGGCAAATAGATGTATACATATATGTGTATATTTATATATCTATATATTTCTATATCTCTATTAAATAGCAAAATTCCAAGAGTCATGTAAAACAATTCAATGTGATATATATGAACACTAACCTAGACACTACCAACTTGAGTAGAAATGGTGACCAGGAAAATCATAAACAATGAAGATACCCTCAGTAACAGGTCACAGGACCCAGAAGCTAGAGTCATAGCCTTAAAGAGAATCCTTTTTTCAGGATAAAAAGAGAAATTGTTTGAAATTAAATCACAATACAGTAGATTGTTTTCTGTTTCTAGGAGAAAGCATTTTATTTTCATGTGCACCTTACTGCACTGAACAATTTCTCTTTGCCTCAGCTATCCTTAGGTGCTTGGCAATTAGCAAAAAAACAAGAAGAAAAAAGGAAGAGGGATTTGATAGTACTATGTAAAACAAAGATGAAATGAATGCTCATCACAAGTCACTTTATGTTCTATTGAAGTTTAAATATAATAATAAGTAAAGGTGCCTGGATCTTGGATTAAGATTAATATGTTATCTATATAATGTTTATGCATTTATTCATTATCTATGCATGCATGTTGGTTTTACGGTTAGCATTTCTTTTGCATGTAGAAATAAATTTCTTATCTTATTGATTCACATTTTATATAAAGTCCATTTGAAATACTTAAAACAAACTCTACACATTAAGCTTCCTAGTTGTGGATTTAGTTATCACATCATATTTAAAAAATTTTTTCCAGTCTATGTATTTCTTCTCTAATATTTAATATCACATCTTTTGTTTTTCCTTTTAGGTTTATTGCTGGGTTTCTGATTTTTAATTAGTCTCATAATTTTCCATGTTTTAAATGCATGATTGTAGGGATTATATTTATTTCTCTAAGTACTGATTTATTCTTGTTCTACAAATTTTGGCCTGTGGTTTCATAATTATTATTTTAAAAATAATTACTTATTGTTTCTATGATTTGCCCTTTTATATATCCATCATCATTTTTGAACCTATGTTTGTATCTCTAACTTTTGTTTGTGGTCCCTGATCTAATTTCTAATTTATTGAATTATGATCCATAAAGGATATTGTAATTACATCTGACTTTTTCATATTTACTTGCAATATTTCTGTGCTCTAATATGTGGATATGTTTGTACCAGTTTCACTTGGCAATAAGAAAAAAATATATTCTTTTCCAGTTCCATTTAAAAATGCAATAAATCTTGAAGCTGTAGCTTTTTAGTAATTTATTCAATTCCATGTTTTCCATTTAATTTATCTTTCTCTTAGACATCTAAAACTGTGAGAATGACAAAGATTTCTCATATGACTGTTGTAATACTAATATTCTTGATTGTTCCTTTATGAACACTTAGACTTTTGCAGCATACAAACGTAATATTGATTTTTTGGCTTGTATTTCCTTTGAGTGTTATATATTTTCTTTGTTTACTCATTTTATATTTGAACATTTGTTTTTGTGTTGTCAATAACATGATTGCAACTGCTGCTTTCAGGGGATTCACTTGATGCATAGGAATTTTTTCTGGTGCCTCATTTTTATTCTGTGTATGTATTTGTTTTTATAAGGTGTTTCTTGTAAACTAAAGATTTTTTTAGCTAATCTGTTACTATTTTTCATTTTAATGTATCATTTAATCCATTCACATTTAAAGTTGTGAGTTTAGGTAATATATTTTCTTCTACTATTGATAATTTCCTAAATTATATTTTCTCTAATTTTCCATTAAATGGTATTATTTATGTTCAGTTATTTAAATTTATTTTTTAAGGTAACCATATTCTCACACTCTCTTTTTCTCACCCTTAACTACTGCATCTTCATTTATTATTTATTTTCCTAGTTGAATAGTTTCTTATTTTTCTTTCTTTTATCTAATTATTTAATTTCCCCCTTTTCCCCTCTCAGTTAATTAAACCAGAACTCTCTATTCTCTTTTCCTAAAATTAATATTTTTTCTTCACATTAAAAACTGATTTCCCCCTACTTTTAAAAGCCATTTTCCTTTCTTTTCTGTCCATCTTAGATTCCTATTCTTTGACATAGATATCACAATTATTTATTCCTTTTTTAGACTCCTTTTACTTCATGAACTTCAGGGATTGAGGTAGTAATTTTGCATCTCTTTTCCATACAAGTTGTTTCTTTTTTTATCCTTCTCCCTGCTCTATTTTTTTTTCTATTGTGCCTCACAATTATAGGAAAAAATCCATATGTGATAGGATATTTCACAGTTTGAACAGGAGATTCTTCATTTCATTCATCTTCATGCCTTTCATCATTTATCCCTCCACCCTTTTCTTTGGTCATTTTCCTCTCCTTTGCCTCAAAGTATTTTTCTGGGCCCCCACCTATTTTCCTGAGTGTCTGTATCCCTCAATCATTCTGAACAAGACAGAATGGTCTCTTTTAGCATATCTGTAGTAATTTCTACAGATAACACCCATAATTATGTATCTATTTCCCCTTGATATATGTGTTTTTACAATAAAAACATTTATTCTCTTTCACTACAAAAACAAGGTTTTCTCCTTTTCTAACCACTTTTCTCTTTTCCTTTTCACTCATTATTTGGGTAACTCTCATTCTTGAAGGACTATAGGAGTTACAATCTCTTCAGTGTTAGTATTTAATTTTATCAGATATAATCCTTTTTTCTGTCTATCATCTTTTCTGACTTCATTTTATATAATCTCCCATTTTGTTATTTAGCACCCCCCAAATTCATTTGTCAAATGGGTATTATTTAAAGCCATCACTATTACTTCTAGTTTTACTTCAACTATTTCCCTTTTCTCCTCCACATATGGCAAGATTCCCTTTAATGGCTCTTTGTTCTTAATTTGTAGTTGTTATTCATCATTGCTATATTTTTTACTTTTTTATATTTTGGTATCTAGAGTGTTTGAGAACCAAACAGTCTCTAAATATTTGATTTTCCGTCTAAGAATGTTAGAAAAGCTTCTTCATTGAGCATCCATCTTTTTTCACGTGTGATTAGATGCAGATTTACAGGATGTCACTTTGAACTGCAACTTCAGTTCCATTGCTATTTGGAACACATTTTTTTTTCAATTTCCTTCTTCATTTCCTTATGTGTGTAGTATATTATTAAAAATTTAAGTGCTTTACATTTGAAAATTATGACTCCTGTTAGATTTTATTTTCTGTTTTTTTTCCCTAATAGAAATGCTAAATTTAACCAATATATATCTTGGAAATTATGCTTTTCTTCTTTTCCTCTTGGAGATGATCTATGAATTCATTTAATGCCAATTGTGCTGTGTTGAGAATTTGTATACAGTTTTCCAATATTATTTCTAGAACAGTGTTATTTTTAGGCTTTTTTTACTTATAGATTTGTGAAACACTTAAAATGTCAATTTAGATACTTTTTTGGAGATCGATATATTTTGTCTATATGTAAAGAATTCTTTGTTTGAATATACATTCTTTCTTCTTTTCTTCCATAACAACCTTTACTTCTGTACATTTTCATTCCCAATAAGTTATTCTAAGTTTAGTGTGCTTGGAGAGACTTCTCATGAAACACTCCTGAGTTGTTTTATTTTTCTTTCTATTCTTCCAATCATTTTTGTTCTACAGCCCACTAATTCTACACTCACAATTCTCATTTCTATTTTGAACCACTTCAAAACAATATACTTTCTTCAGAATCTGTCCATCAGGTGTTGAATCTTTTTCTACTGTCTTGAAGTATTTATTCATACACACTTGATTTTTTTCTCTGTATATAGAGGTCATATTCTCTTCTGTTATTAAAATCTTCCCTATTTCATTCTCCTATATATATATATATTTTTCTTTTCCCTGACAAACTTTTTTTCTCTTTACTTTCTTCTAGTGTTCTCTTTCTGGAACCCTCTCAGCTGATGTAATATATTGCCCCCTCCCTATACCCCAGGGTCTGACTTTCAAAGTTTTTTATCATTTTACAATTCTGGGCAAATCATGGTTCACTAACATATATCTCTGCTCTCAGTGACTCCTGGAAAGATAGAACTGGTGCCATCTGCAAGTTTGGATCTTTTTAATGATGTTTACTAGACTGCCACATGTCCTTATTAGAATACAAGTTTGCTGATGTCAAGAAATGCTATTGTTTTTCAATTTATTTTAGGATTTATTTTAGCAGGTTTAAGCATATTTCTCATATTTAAGCACATTAGTGAATTAGTGTTAAGGTAGCTAACACACCTTTCCATTCATTTACTTGTCCATTCATTCATTCATTCATTCATTCATAGGTCCAGAGTAGAAAAACCACTTCACAGAATTGTTCCTTAACCCTATGAGCCACATCAGAGTACCTCTACTAACAGAAAAAATCATAAGAATTCTCAAAGGTGTCTCAAAATGAGATTCAGAGAATAACAAATTAAAGAGATTGAGGGATATCAACAGATGCCTGATCCCATCCATAGATTTATTACTATTAAACTTCATATGATTAGATTCAGTCACTTAAGATTTTTGGATCCTGACTTTATTATATATTGTTTTATCTATTTATTTTACCTTTATATTATCTGCAGATTTGATCAGAATATGTCATTTAGGCTTTTATCCAAGTCATTGATAAAAAATAGTTATACAGTAGTGAGCCAAGAACAGATCCAAAGGATGCTCCAAAGGAAGCCTCTTTCAAAGCTGATTTTGAAACATTAAGAACTACTCTTTCTGAACACTCTAATGCAAATACCAACAACATGGAAATGGGTTCAAATCAAGAACACATGTGATACCTAGTGGAATTGCATGTTGGCTAAGGGAGAGGTGGTAGGAGGGAGGGGGTATGAAAACGATCTTTGTTTCCAACAAATAATGGAAATGGAATGGAATGGAAATGACTAAATAAAATAATGTTAAAAAAACAAACAATTGATCATTTCCCACTAAAAGATGAAAAAAAAAGAACTACTCTTTCAATCCAGCCAACCAAATACTCTACAATAGTTAACTCCATCTACTTAACTTAAAAAATATGTTTTTGAAAATTTCTCATAATTGTATGCAACATAAAAAGAAATTAAATTAAGATAAAGAAGACACTTGAAAATAATGGGTATGGAGAAATGTCAACAGCTAAGAAGATATACAGTGTTAAAGAAAAATGGTGATCATTTGTGTAAGCAGAATATTTTAATGTTAATAAATATAATTTGTTCATTTTTATGAGACAATTATTTATAAATTAGACTGCCTTAACAATTTAAGAATTCTTCAGTATGATTTACTGAATTACATATATACTTATATTAAATTGATTAAACATTAAAAATTTACTTAGGTTTTTTTTTCCTGTTCCTGATGAAAGTACCCACTCATTTCATAAAAAAGAGACTCAGGATAAATGTGACAAGGGCAAGTGGAATTAGAGTTTATTTCTTTAAAGAAATACAATAAATAAGAAATAATTATAAAGATATGTAAATGTAGGAAGTAAAATATTTAATATGTGCTAAACAAAATGGATACTGTGATAGGAAGAGTAAAGAAAATAAGACATAAATTGGGTATACCTCTCAAAACATATGTTTTTGTTATTCTGAGCACTTAGTCAAATACTGTGAATCACATTTTTTCAAGACTTATTATGATAAGACAAAACAAACAAACCCATTCTAATGTATTATAACTTTATTGTCAACCTTCTGAGGATAACCTTTTATAACTAGCTAGGTACTAGTTTGATAAGATTATTCAATTTCTATGTTTTGCTGATTTAGCCTTTGAATATCAGTAGTGATTGTTATGTTACAATGAGGCATCAGAGTAAGATTGCAATGAAGAGTGGAAAAGGAGAATTATAATTCCATAATTTACTAATAAATTTGGACAGAATCTTTAAGAAGCATTTAGGCAAATTTTTTTTAAAATTTTGTGAGTGTGCTGTCATAGACTCATTTAGCAATCAGATGAAGCTTGTGGATTCATTGTCATAATCATCAGAAATTCAACACAAAAGAAAATAAAATGGATAAAGAATGTACATTATTTGGATTAGGAAAAGAAAGCAGGCTATTGAATTGGATTGTAATCAGGACATTAACCTTGGATAAAAACTATACATGGAACAAAAAAGGAATGGAAGAAAATAATTTAATTTAGAATATTTAGGAATATATGTTAACAAAATACTCAATCATTACATTGCCAAGGCAAATCCTTTGATTATTAATATTTTTTGGTAATACTTTATCATTATGAAGCCCAATACCAGATAGTCACAGAGGAACAAAAGTACATCCAAAAAGTACTTAGAAAACTATAGAGCTCATAGCATAAGTTCATTATCAATAATATCTTCAATTAAAGATTCAAAAATCACTATATGATGAGAAATATAGTAGGTCAATCATTAAATAAGAGCAAGAGATAAATAATGCCCAACTTATGTGCTGGATAGATAGTCACAAGTGAAATACTTAAAGCAAGGTCTTTAGCATATTGGTTACATCCCGTATCAAGTATTTATGGAAGAACAAGAGCAAGAATTGAATGGATTTAGAAGGCATGGGTAGATTGCCATTGTCAATGATGAAATAATTACATATACTGTTTCATTAAAATAAAAATCTATATTTATATATCTTAAAATGAATTGATATATTTTATTATAAACCCAAATCAATACACTAAAGTATTAACTGTATTCAAAGTATATTCAACATGGTACTCTAAAGAGCTAGTCCACTATCCTCATTTGACAAATAAAGAAATTAAAGACTAGGGTATTTAAATGACTTCTTTAATGTTATCTACACAATCTGACTTCAAAACTCTTTGTCCTGTGAGTCTACTCTCATGTTTTCATTTTCAGAAAGTCAGGAACTATGAAAGCTGAAACTATAATATGTTACACCTAGAAGCATGCTGAGAGCAAAATTTGCCAATTTAATAGAAAAAACATGAAATATGAATGTACAAAATTTCATCTATGTTGTTCTACTAATTTCCATCCCTATCCATCTTCCCTTCACTAAAACCTAGTATAAAGAAATATATTTTTCTCAGGCTTTGTTGGACTGGTAGTTAATACCAAGACTTAAGGACAGTGGTTGTCACTCCCACAGGTATTCCTGAAGGAAGTAGCTAATCAATAATGATGCTGACTACTTGATAGAGAAAATAAAAATAAATGGGTACTTTTTCTTTTCAAGAAAACAATATACAACAATGCCTATTGCACAGAAAAAATGGATGCATTTTTTGCTAAAAACATTTATGAAGTGACAGGATTTTAAAACATTGATAAAAAATTGAGATAATTTAGTGTGGAATCCATCTTCCAAAAGAAGAAAGTAAAAAAAAATTAAGATTTTTAAAAGTCTGGGTGTTATTTTTATATAGTGTCACTGTAATAGGCCTTTGAAATCATACTAATTAAATTGTACTCTTTGTTTCAAAGTCCCAATACTCTTCCTATTTTTCATACTCAATATCTTTGGAAACTTTTTCAACTAAAACTTAAGAAAATCTCACTAAAATAAAAAAAATATTTAAAATGTAAAAAACAGCATTGACTAAGTATTTGAAAAGGTATGTGTATTTATTTATCAGATTAAAAATCATTGATAGAATTCTTTAAATCTCTGACATCAGCAGGTTGAGGAATGTTGATGCTCACTAATATGGCAAGTTGTTTTATTTTAAAATATTTAAATTTAAATGAAATTAATAAATTAATTTAAATAAATTTAAAATATAAATTACAATATTAAAAATATTAAAAATATTGTTTCTTCAATTTAATATATAAAAGAACATTTCCATTTTCAAAGGACAGAAAAAGAGAACTATATGTAAAAATATGAATAGTATGCAGTGTTTGCCTTTCATTTCTTCAAAGAATCTAATAAATGAAACATGTATCTTTCAAACCTGTCCTGTTTTACCTTTTTTCTTTATGAACTTCCTTCATCTGTCTTTGTTGCATTTAAAGTAAAATGGTTCAATGACATCATTTCCTTTATTTTTCTTTTTCTTCTAATAACTGAACAACTAACTCTTTTATTCTCCTCCCACCCCAACCCCTGATTTTCATAAACAATAAGTATCCATAGGAAGTAGAGAAAGAAAAAAACCTAATGGACAAAAAAATTGAAACATATTCACCAAGCAAAACAAATTCAGATCTCTGCCAGCTTTGTACAACAATATCTATCACATTTTGCACCTTCATTCTTTCAATTCTCTACCACAAAGTGGGTAGAATGCTTACTTGTCAGTCATAGAATTTTGGTTGGTTGTTGCATTGATCAGAGTTCTTAAGTGTTTCAAATAATTTTCATGAATTTTAAACAGACAATGAGTTGCTCAGATAAATTTTTACTGAGAATTAAAGAATGTGGTTAGAAATCAATGTCTGACTTGGAGAATCTAAATAAATAATATTTATTAGTACGCTACATAGAAATATTTTTAAGTGTAAAATGGATTGTAAAGATAAAGGGATCTGACGTTTTGCTTTCACAAATTTTCCTATGCCTAAATTTTCCTCCTCCTTGTTTAATGTATACCTTTTATCAGGCTCCATTTCCTGTCACCTCTTTCATGGAACCTAGCCACAATCTGTTGCAAGTTTGTCTTTGCTTTCATGGTTTCTATCGGTAGTATGTGTTTTAAACCCTTTAAAAACCCTAGTAACTAGGTTTCTTCTGCTATATAATGGTTTTAGACTTCTATATCATCATTTTGGCTTTGTGCTGATGACATTTGCAAAATTATGTCTAACTGCTAACATTTCGTATTCTTTGGTTCCTGTGTAACTGTATGCTAATGCATCCTTCATGTGTGTTTTAAAGTGTTCTGTGGATGTATGGAGTCAAGATGGCAGTGTTGAGGCAACAAAAGTTCAGACCTCTGAATACCCTTCCTCACCAATCACAAACAAAATAATTCTAGGGAATTGAAAATCAAACCTAACAATAAGACAGAGCCAAGGAACCCTCTTGCTCGACTCAACTTAAAATGTAACCCCCCCAGCCTGAATTTGAGAACACTTGGGTTTAAGGGGAAGGAAGAAGGAAGGCCCCAGGACCCATCCCACTCACAGCTAGAGCCCTAAGCCTCCAGCAGCAGCAGGAACCTCTAGGTGGCCAAAGGTGCAGGTCTGGGGAGTGTACCATGCAAGTAGGGCTGTGCCAGAATCAGAACATTGAAAACAGACAGTGGGGAAGGAGCTGCAGAGGGAGCACAGAGCAGGCATCATGGTGACAGAGGCAGAGACCCTCCATATTGCTCCAGCCTTCCAGGAGGTTTTGGTCTCACAGCACATCCAGCCCAACCCAGCTGAACTTAATCCCATCAAAAGTCTTCGGAGGTCAGGGAAGCTCAAGCTCAGACACCCCTCCTCCAAAGACTGCTGGACTTTAATCTAATCAAAAGTCTCTAGAGGACAAGGAAGCTCAAAATCCAAAACCCTTTCCCCAGAGACTGCATTGAGAGATTTTCTAACAAAGCTCCAAGAGGGGAGACTGACAGAAAACCAAAAAACCAAAAAAATGAGAGAAGCAAGAGAACAGACAACTGCAGGGAGAAAATAAGGGGGTAAATATGAGCAAACAACAAAAAAAATTACAATCAACAGTGTCTGTACAGGCAATGAGAAAAGAACAAATGGAACAGTGGAGGAGGGATGATCAAGCATTAAAACAGAAATCCTAGCGAATTGAATACAGGCTTTGGAAGAATTCAAAATAAAATTCAAAACACAAGTAAGAGAGGTTGAAGGCAATTGGGAAAAGAAACTAAAAGCTAAGATAAGTCACCTGGAAACAGAAAATAGTGTTTTGAAAGACATAATCAACCAGCTTGAAAATGAGGCAAAGGAGATGAAAAACGAGGCAAAGAAGACTAAAGATGAGGCAAAGGAGATGAGAGATGAGGTAAAGAGAATGAAAAGTGACTTCCAAAGAAAATCAGGCCAGAGGGAGGATGACCAAAAATCCGGGGATGAAATCCAGTCTTTAAGAACCAGAATACAACAACTAGAATCAAGTGACTTCACAAGGCAGCAGGACAATATAAAACAAAGGCAAAAGAAGGAAAATTTTGAGGAAAATATGAAGCAACTCATTCACAAAATAGAAGATTTAGAATATCGTTCCAGGAGAGACAACTTAATAATCATTGGCCCACTGGTAGACCATGCCAAAAGAAAAAACCTGGACATCATACTACAGGAAATTATTGAAGAAAACTGCCCTGATATTCTAGAACAAGAGGGAAAAGTGGAGATTGAAAGAATCCACAGATCACCTCCTGTACATAACCCAAACTAACAATACCCAGGAATGTTATAGCCAAATTCAAGAACTATCAGACAAAGGAAAAAAAAATATTACAAGCTGCGAAAAAGATGTCATTCAGATACCATGGAACCACAGTGAATATAACAGAGAATCTGGCTGCATCTACACTTAAGGACCAAAAGGCATGGAATATGATATTCCAAAAAGTGAAGGAACTAGGTATACAATGAAGAATCAACTATCCAGAAAAACTGACTATATTCTTAAAGGAGAAAGTATGATCATTCAATAAAATAGAAGAATTACAAGAATTTGTAAAGAAAAGACCAGTCCTGAACAGAAAGTTTGATGTCCAAGCATAGAACTCAAGAGAATCATCAAAAGGTAATTAAAAAGAGGGAAAAAAGAAAAACAAAATAAAACAAAACAAAAACCTTATTGTAAGAGATCCAATCAGTTAAAATAATATGTATGCCTATAAGAAAATTCGTCATGGGTAACTCTTAAAAATAGTTATCACCTGGGCATCTAGAAGAATTACACTTAGAGGGAAGAGTGACAAACTGTGTAAGATGAAATGACAAGACAAAAATATGTATATAGACATATGCATGCATAAATACATATATGTGTATATATCTGTATATATATGTGTGTGTGTGTTTGTATATATATATATATATATATATATATATATATATATATATATACAAATAGAGGTAAAAAGAGAAGTTAATACTGAAAAAATGGGAAAAGAATTAAAGGGGGTAAATGTATATGTCACAAAGCAGCTCATGGCAGGAGGGGTGAGAACATCAATACACTGCAAGAGTAAAGAGGTTGGAGATAGGAAATTCTCAATTCTTACGTGCATTGAAATTAACCCAAAGTGGTAAGAAAAATCCAATCCATTGGGACAGAGAATAGATTTACACCCTATAGGGGAGTAGAAGGGTCACAAAAGGCCTGGTGGGAAGGGAAGCAGTACAAGGGAGGGAGAGGGTGGGGGAGAGTTTTAAAAAGACTGTAAAGAAAATAAGGGGGGAATAAGAAGGGAGGGGGTAGGAAGGGAAATAAATAAGGTTGGGAACTAAGGGGACTGATTAAAAACAAACATTGGTATAGAAGGAAATAGTGAAAGAAGAAAAGGCAAAACTAAGTAAAAATGAAAATGCTAGGGAATAAACAATTGGTAAAAATAACTCAGAATGTGAATGGAATGAAATAACTCATAAAATGCAAGTGAATAGCAAAGTGGATTAGAATCCAAAACCCTACCATGTATTGTCTACTAGAAGTATACATGAGGAAGATAGATACACATAGGGTTAAAGTAAAAGGATGGAGCCAAATCTTTTGGGCATCAAGTGATAAAATGAAGGCAGGAGTTGCAATCATGATATTTGACAAAGCCAAAGTAAAAATAAATCTAGTTAAAAGAGATAGAGAAGGTAATTACATACTGATAAAAGGCAGTAAAGTCAATGGGGAAATATCAGTACTCAACATGCATGCACCAAATGGCATAGAATCCAAATTTCTAAAGGAGAAACTAGTGGAGATCAAGGAGGAAATAGATAGAAAAACTATACTAGTGGGAGAACGGAAACTTCCTCTACCCAAACTAGATAAGTCAATCCAAAAAATGAATAAAAAAGACGTAAGATAAGTGAATGAAATCTTAGAAAAATAGAGTTAGTATATATGTGGAGAAAAACAAATAAAAACAAAAAGGAATACATCTAATTTTCAATAGCACATGGTTTATTCACAAAAATGGACCATGTATTAGGGCATAAAAATATTGCAAACAGGTGCAAAAGAGCAGAAATAATTAATGTAACCTCATATCATAATGCAATGAAAATAATAATTAGTAAGGGTACATGGAGAGGTAAATCAAAAATTAATTGGATATTAAAAAATACAATTCTCCAAAATGGGTTAAAGAACAAATCATAGAAATAATTAATAACTTCATTGAAGAAAATCATGATGATGAGAAATCCTTTTAAAACATGTGAGATGCAACCAAAGCAGTACTCAGGGGAATATTTATATCCTGGAATTAATATATTAACAAATATAGAAAAGTCAAAGAATTGAGCATGCAAATTAAAAAACAAGAAAGTGAACAAATTAAAAATCCTCAGATGAAGACTAAATTAGATATCCTAAAAAATCAAAGGAGAAGTTTATAAAATTGAACATCAAAAAACTTTTTATTTAATAAATAAGACTAGAAGCTGGCACTTTGAAAAAACAATTAAATAGACAACGTACTTGACAATCTAATTTAAAAAAGGAAAGAAGAAAACCAAATTGACAGTATCCAAGATGAAAAGGGAGACCTCACCTCTAATGGAAAGAAAATTAAGGCAATCATTAAAGACTCTTATTCCCAATTATATGGCAACAAAAGTAAAGAAGATATGACCAAGATAAAAAAAAATAGTGTTATGTGATATCTTACTGTCTTGTGCACCAATCTGAATTTCCTTTGTCACATAGATCCTTTTTTAATTTCAATGACATCCTTTTGCATTTGCTCCTCCTCCTCTAATTGTTCTTTGGTTTTGATCATTGCTTTACCATCCCAAAAGTTTATTTCTGTGACTATGTGGTTGCTGTTTTGTTTCTCTTTCCTGGAGCCATTTCTTCACCTTCTGGCTTTTCCCTGTTGTGTTAAAGCTATTTCCTGGCTTCATAGGCTATTATTCCTGTTAGATCCTGAAACTACTCAAGAGAATGTTGGTCTAGCACCTTGGGCAATGAGATTTTGCATTGGTCCCAAGTCAGGAACCTTGGCATGTGCTCCTCCTTTGCAGTTGTGGTCACAACATTGGTTTTGGCTATTGTGTGTTGCATTCTTTCTATAATTATTATTGCTATTATAATATGGTCTGTTGTTTTCTGGTCTATCTGGGTTTCATATTGCAGAAACTGACAATATGGCCAAATTTTCTACACAAGAATCACCTTTTGGCATTTCTTGGCTGCCTATTCTGTTGGTACTGAACTTTTGGTTTGTAATGCTTTCAGGGTTGGTAGATTTTTTTACTTCCTCTATTTCCTGTTTTATCATTGGATTTTCCTCTTCTAATTATTGTTTGATTTCCTTTATTAATTCATCTTTCTCTCTCCTCTGTTCATGTTTGGCATTAAATAAATAGGTTGCAGTTTCCCTAAGATCCTCCAGACTAAGTGTGGGTTTTAAAATTAACATACAATAAATAAGTATTATACTTTAAAAATTTTATTAATAATACCTAGGGCAAAAGAACTGCCTGTATTCAGCCTGGTCACAGGTCCAAAAAGAGGAAGAGGGAGGAGTTACAGCCACTTAAATACAATCATGCAAAATAAGTGGACACAGGAAAAGGGAATTTTGGGAAATACTAAGGGACTTTGGGGGATGAAGTCCAAAGGCTCAAAATCTCCATTTATACATAAGTGAGTCCCACTTAGGATAAAATTGCTTAAAATAATTCCTAATGGGAAAGATGAAACCCTTTATGAATTACCTAAGATGTGTTGTAGGCATTGCTCACTTAGTTCAGGGAACCCCAGGATTGTTTTGCTAGCTTCAATGACCGTATCAGGGAATAGAGATGGATACTCAGTGACTTTCTGCCTCAACTTCTTAAATTTACCACAGGAATCAGGTCTTTTAGTTTAAGATTTCTTACTTTTGATTAGATCTTCTCTTGCTTTTCTTAAATAAGCAAGATTATGTTTGTGGGACAGCTCTAGATCATTGTATTCTTTTTTTTAATGTTTCATATATTTTATTTTATTTTGTTATATTTATATTTTTTAATGTTTAATTTTATTTAATTAGATGATTTAGAATAATTTTCCATGGTTACAAGACACAGGTTCCTTCCCTCCCCTTCCCTTCAACCCCTCCCATGTATGACTTACAATTCCACTGGGTTTAACATTTGTAGTCGATCAAGACCCATTTCCTTATTATCAGTATTTGCACTGGGGTGATCTTTTTAGAGTCCACTTTCCCAGTCATAGGCCCACTGACCCATGTGATAAAGTAGCTATTTTTTTTCTTTGTGTATTTTCCCACATTTCTTCCTCTGGATGTGGAATCTGTTCTTTCTCATATGTCCCTCCAAATAGTTCTGGGTTATTGCATTGCTACTAGTAGAGATGGACATTACATTTGAATTTTTCACAGTATATTGGTCTCTGTGTACAATGTACTCCTGCTTCTGCTCCTCTCACTACATCAATTCCTGGAGGTCATTCCAGTTCTTATGGAATTCTTCCAGTTTATTTTTCCTTTGAGCACAATAGTATTACATCACCAATAGATACCACAATTTGTTCAGCCATTCTCCAATTGGAGGGCATCCCCTCATTACCAATTAATTGCCAAAACAATCTGTGTGGCTATGAATATTCTTGTATTAGTATTTTCCTTATTATATCTTTGGGGTACAAACTTAGCAGTGCTATGGCTGGATCAAAGGGCAGAGAGTCTTTTAGTGCCCCTTGGGAATAGTTCCAAATTGCCTTCCATAATGGTTGGATCAATTCACAACTCAACCAGCAATGAATTAATGACCCTACTTTGCCATATTTCCTCCACCATTCATTACTTTTCTTTGCTGTCAAGCTGGCCAATCTGCTAGGCATGAGGCGATACCTTAGAGTTGTTTTGATTAGCATTTCTCTGATTTTATAAGAGATTTAGAACATTTATTCATATGCTTATTAATAGTTTTGATTTCTTTATCTGAAAATTGCCTATTCATGTCCCTTGTCCATTTATCAACTGGGGAATGGCCTGATCTTTTTTTTTACAATTGATTTAATTCCTTATAAATTTGAATGATTAGACCTTTGTCAGAAGTTTTTGTTATAAAGACTCTTTCCCAATTTGTTGATTCCCTTCTAATTTTGACTGCATTGAGTTTGTTCTTGCAAAACCTTTTTAATTTATTGTAATAAAAATTATCTATTTTGCATTTTGTGATTTTTTCTAGCTCTTGCTTGGTTTTAAAGTCTTTATTTTTCCAATGATCTAAAATGTATACTATTCTGTGTTCACCTAATTTGTTTATAGTTTCCTTTTTTATATTCAAGTCATTCATCTATTCTGAGTTTATCTTGGGGTACGATGTGAGATGTTGATCTAAACCTAATATATCCTATACTGTTTTCCAATTTTCCCAGCAGTTTTTGTCAAATAGTGCATTTTTGTTCCAAAATCTGGATTCTTTGTGTTCATTATAGATTGCCTTGCTGAAGTAATTTACCCCAAATCTATTCCACTGATCCTCCCATCTGGCACTTAACCTGTACCATATTGTTTTGATGATCATGTATTTATAGTACAGTTAAATATCTGGTACTGCAAGGATCTACTCCTTCACCTTTTATTTTTCATTATTTCCCTTGATATTCTGAATCTTTTGTTCTTCCCAAATAAAGTTTGTTATTGGGTTTTTTTTTCAAATTCAGTAAAAAAGTTTCTTAGTAGTTTGATGGGTATGGCACTAAATAAGTAAATTAATTTAAGTAGGATTGTCATTTTTATTATGTTAGCTCATCATGCCCATGAGCAATTAATATCTTTCCAATTGTTTACATCTAGTGTTAATCCTGTGGAAAGTGTTTTGTATTTGTATTCACATAATTCCTATGTTTGTCTTGGCAAGTAGATTCCTAAGTATTTTATATTATCTAGGGTGATTTTAAATAGAATTTCTCTTTCTAACTCTTGCTGCTGTGATGTGTGGGAAATATATAAAATTGCTGATAATTTATGTGGGTTTATTTTGTATCTGGCTACTTTGTTAAAGTTGTTGATTATTACCACTAGCTTTTTAGTTGATTCTCTAGGATTCTTTAAGTAGATCATCATATCATCTACAAAGAGTAATAATTCGGTCTCCTCATTGCCTATTTTAATACCTTGAATTTCTTTTTCTTCTCTACTTGCTAGTGTTTTTAGTGCCATATTCAATAATAAAGGTGATAATGGGCATCCTTTTTTCACTCTTGATCTTATTGGGAAGGCTTCTAATTCATTCCCATTGCCGATTATGTTTACTGATGGTTTTAAATATATACTGTTTATTATTTTTAGGAAAGGCCTATACTTTTCCTATACTTTCTAGTGTTTTCAATAGGAATTAGTGTTGTATTTTGTCAAAGGTTTGTTCAGAATCTATTGAGATGATCATGTGATTTTAGCTGATTTTCTTGCTAATATGGTCAATTATATGGATGGTGTTCCTAGTATTGAACCATCCTTGCATTACTGGTATAAATCCCACCTGATCATAATGAATAACCCTGTGATCACTTGCTGGAGTCTTTTTGCTAGTATTCTATTTAAGATTTTTGCATCTATGTTCATTAAGGAGATTTGCCTCTAGTTTTCTTCCTCTGTCTTTGATCTGCTTGCTTTGGAATCAGTATCATATTTGTGTCATAGAAGGAATTTTGTAGAACTCCTTCTTTGATAATTTTTTGAAATAGTTTGTATAATATTGTGATTAGTTGTTTTTTGAATGTTTAACAGAATTCACTTGTGAATACATCTGGTCCTCGGAATTTTTTCTTAGGGAGTTCTTTAATACCTTGTTCAATTTCTTTTTCTGATATGGGATTGTTCAAATATTATCTTTCTTCTTCTGTTAATCTGGGCAACTTATATTTTTTGTAAATATTAATCTATATTACCTAGATTGCCATATTTATTGCCATATAATTGGGCAACATAGTTTTTAATGATTGCCTTAATTTTAAGAGAACCTTTCTAAGAAGGAATAAAAATACAAGAATTAATGGACAGAACAAATTGAATAACTGAGGAGAGATACAGCACAAAATGAGGAACAGAAGGACAAACAGTGAGGGAAAAAGAGAATGGAGGGAAATACATGAGTAGTTATTATGATTCTGAATTTGAATGAGATAAATTCATCCATTTAATGAAATTGGATAGCATAGTGGTCAAAAACTAAAACCTGACAATTTGTTTTTTAAAGAAATATGTTTTAAATGATTAAATTTGTTATTAGATTTAAATATTGAAATTATTAAATTAAATTATTGAAATTATTAAATTAAATTATTGAAATTATTAAATTAAATACAATATTAAATACACAATACTAAAATATTGTGATCCCACAGGTTTTATACCAAGAATCCAGGGATGGTTTAATATAAGGCAAAATATCATCATAATTAATAGTATTTGATAAAAACAAGAATAATCATATGATTATATCAATAGATGCAAAAAAAGGTTTGATAAAATACAGCACTCAATCTTATTAGAATAACTCGAAGAAACTTCTAGGGTTGGAGCCAAGATGGCAGAGTAATACAGAGCAGCTTTATGCCACCATGAGATTCCTCTTCAACCAAGATTAAAATGTCATTACAAAAATTAATACAGGAGTGAAAGAACCAATAAAGAGACAGAGTGAAACAACTTTCAAGAATAGAAAAACCCAAAAGATAGATCAAGAACATCTGGGGTTTTGTTATGAGAGGAGAGCAGAGCAAGCAAGAAGCTGTAAGTTCAGAACATAAATTCAAGATAACATTCAGATCCTAAGATTCTGCCTGGATAAAGAGTGATACAAGCCAACCCACATCCTTTGAAATTTCAAACCTGTGGAGAAGTCTGGGATCCAAGTCCAGTGGTTCCAAAACATTGTCATTCGCAAACTGAAGATGGTCAAGAACATGCACAGCCAGTTTTCACATGAAGAAATATCAATAAGAGCATGAAAAAGTGTTATACATCCCTCCTGATTACAGAAATGCAAATTAAAACAATGCTGAGGTACCACCTCATACCTGTAGTCTGGCCAATATGGTAGCAAAGGAAAGTGATAAATGTTGGCAGGGATGTGGCAAATTTGGGACACTAATACACAGCTGGTAGAGTTGTCCAAACATTCTGGACAGCAGTTTTTGGAATTATGCACAAAGGACTTTGATAGAATGTAAGAATGTTTGCTCTTCATCTAGCCACAGTGCTGTTGGGTTTGTACCCCAAAGAGATAATAAGGAAAAAGACTTGTAGAAAAATATTTATAGCCACACTCTTTGTAGTGGCAAAAAAAATGGAAAATGAGGGTTGTCCCTAGATTGGGGAATGGCTGAACAAATTGTGGTATCTTATGGTGATGGAATAGTATTGTGCTGAAAGGAATAATGAACTAGAAGATTTTTATGTGAACTGGAAAGACCTCCAGGAATTAATGCAGAGAGAAATAAGTAGAACAGGAGAACATTATAGACCAAAATTGATACACTGTAGCACATTCAAATGTAATAGACTTTTGTACTAGCAGCAATGCAATGATCCAGGATAATCCAGAGACACTTATAAGAAAGAACACTGTCCAAATCAAAAGAAAGAACTGTGGGAACATAAACAGAGAAGAAAAACATGATTTATCACATGGTTTGATAGGGATATGTTTAGGATTTTGATCTTAAAAGATTATTCTCTTGAAAATATGAATAACATGGAAATAGGTTTTGAACAATGATACGTGTATAAATCAGTGGAATTGCTTTTCAGCTCTGGGAGAAAAGGAAAAAATCATGAATCATATAACCAGGGAAAATATTCTAAATTAATAAATAAAGTTACTGTAAAGCATAGGTATGAATTTGTTTTTCTTAAAATAATATGAAACATCTGCTTAAAACCACCATCAGGTATTTTTTGTAATGGGAAGAACCTAGAGGTCTTCCCAATATTATTAGGAGTGAAACAAGGACATCAATATTATTTAACATAATATTTAAAGTGTTAGTAATATTAATAAGAGAAGAAAAAGAAATTGAAAGATTCAAAATGAGCAGAGGTATTAAAACTAGCTCTGTTGGCAAATGTTATGATGGTATACATGCAAAATCTTTGTGATTCAAATAAAAAGTTAGTTGAAGCTATCAATAATTTTAGCAAATTAGCAGTATACAAAATAAACCAACATAAATCATTAGTATTTTAATATATTACTAACAAAGGCCTGAAATACATGAATATGATTGTAAAATACTTTTTATATAAAGTCAGACCTAAATAACTAGAAAAATATTAATTGTTCATTGATGAAGTCAATATAATTAAAATGACAATTCTACCTGAATTTATCTATTTATTCAATCAATCCAAATTAAATTACAAAAAAGTTTTTTTCATTGTTAGCTAAAAAAAAAAACAAAATTTTCTTGAAATAAGAAAAGATCAAGAATATCAAAAGAATTATTTTTTTTAATGTAAAGGAATTCCAGTACCAGATTTTAAATTGTGTTATCAAACAGTAATTATTTATATAATCTGGTACTGGCTAAGAAATAGAGAGGCAAATTAGTGGAACAGAATAGACATACCACAAATAGCAATAAAAAATTATAATTACCTTATTTTTAACAAAAGCATACATCTAGCTTTTGGGGATAAAAATCCCTATTTGATAAAATTGCTGGATTAACTGGAAGCTAGCTTACCAGAAACTTATAGTCCAATGCATTACAACATTCATTAATTTAAGATCAAAATAGACACATGAACAAGATCTAAAAAGAGATCATGAATACATTAGAACAGGGAATATATTACATATCAGATTTATGTATGGGAGAGATGTTTATGAGTTAAGTGATGGAAAGCATTGGAAATATCAAATGGATAATTTTAAGTATACTAAAAGGAAAAAAAAATTGTTATACAAATAAAACAAATGTTGCCAAGATTAGAAGGAAAGTAGAAAATTGCATAAAAATTAAAGATGTCCTTTCAGATAAAGGTCTCATGTCTAAAATATATAGAGAACTTCATCATATTTATAATAATAATATCCTTCCCCCAATTGATAAATGGGCAAAAAAATCTGAAAAAATTTCAGATGAAGAAATCAAACATATATGCATGTAGATTAAAAAAATACTCTAAATCACTTTTGAGACATCATCTCATATCTATTAGACTGGCTAAACTGAGAAAAAAAGAAAAATTACAAAAGTTGGAATAGATGTTGTGGAGTTGTTAACTAATTAACTACTTTGGAGAGTAATTTGGAATTATGCCCAGAGTTATAAAACTTAACATAGCCTTAGAAACAGCAATAGTATTGCTTGTCTGCTTCCCAGGGACATCAGGGGAAAAAAAAGAACTTTTCCCAAAATATTTATAATACCTCTGTCTGAAGTGGCAAAGAAATGGAAACTGAGTGAATACTCATCAAATGGTGAATAGCTTAACAAATTGTGATAATGATTGTAATGAAGCAATGAATAATCTTAAGTAAAAAAACAACAACTTCAGAAAGAAGTACATGTGATAATGAGCAGTGAAATGAGTAGATCAAGAGAAAATTATACACAAAATAAATTGTGAATATTATCTCCAGAGAATGAATTCAAAGGAAAACATGAAGCACATTATTTCCATGAAGAAGTAGGTCTCCTGGATGATAATTCAGTGATGCAAAGAAGGTGGGAAGGGTTGGGACACTTATGGTTGGAATTTAGCATATATATATATATATATATATATATACATATATATATATATATATATATATATAAAGAAAAGTAAGCTAAATATATGAGATCTGTTATTTTATTCATGTATCATCTTTTTCTTTGTAAATGGAAATGCTTGCTTTATTTGTTTTTTTTTTAATGTGGAATTTAAAAAAACCTAATTTGTTGGATGGCATTTAGTCTTTTTTTTTTTTAAGGATTCTCTGTTGATGTGATGATTTTACCTCTTGCATTGCTAGTATTTTGAATACTTACTTTTTAATTTGTCACTTTTTTGTAGATGATCTTCCTTCCTTTTTATTAGGCTAGAGTAGTTTTGCCAGATCAGTGGGCTTAGTTCTTTGTTTAATTGGTTTTCTGAACAAATAAATATTGCACAATCACTGGAAAACTTAGTTGTTTGGAAAGGACTATTATGTTGCAGGTGTTGAAACTCATAGAATTCTCCTGGTATTACAGGAGTAAATGTAAAATATAACTTGAGACAGTATTAAAACATTGAAAAGTAATAGGAAATTTCCATTCAATAGCATTGAAAAGGAATTGGTTAAACATAGTAAGTGGGAAAAATGAAGTTATGTGTAAATCCAAAAATGATACTTCCTCTATAAGAAAGTCTGAAATAAAATGTCTTATATCAGAGATATTTCATAGATCCACATTATGTTTCTTCTCAATATAACACTATATCTCAAAAGGGGGAAAATGGGATTATTTTAGTAGAAGTCAAGTATACAAATGCTAGCATTGATCTTTATGAAATTACTGTTTTTTTCAGACTGAAAAGTAGAACCTAAGAAATTTTACTTTAGTGAATCTTTAGTACCAGGAGAATAGAATTTTTTGTTGATCAGAATTTCAATAAGAGTAAAATTGTGTTTGTATTTCATTGGTGGAATATGGTATATGCCAGAACAACTCAGAGAATTGGTGTCAATTTTATATATTTATATATTATATATTAAAATTTATGTGTATATATATGCATACCAATTATTATTTATGTATATGAACACTATCAGTGGTGTACCTCTTCTATGCCATCTCTAAATGTAATGGTACAGAAGAATTAAAATTCATTAATGTATTTAGATTACCAGGGTTTTTAAAAAACAGGCAGAATACTTCACTATACCAATGGCTCAAGGTCCCCTGGATTGTCTTTTTGACAAACTGGTTCTTATTATTGAATTCACACATGGGATGCAAGCATATTAATTTTATCAATGAAGACATGGAATGCTGCTTTTCTTTTCTAGCTGAAGTCCCAAAGCAACTTGGATGCATTGCTCATTTTCTAATAGGCAGCAGAGAAAGAAGTTTAACATATAAATTATTGGAAGTTTTGTTGGATTTAGATGATTTAATTTTTCTTTGGAAACATACTTACAGAACATGAGAAGATAATTGAAATTGCTTGATCAGCTAGAGAAAGCTGATCTGAAACTGGCTATTCATATGGTAGTACTACAGATCTTCTGTCAAATCCATGTTTATAGTATATCACCAACAGTCCAGAGAAGATAGAAGTGTTTCTGAATTGACCACATTAAAAAAATCTTTAGGATTAAACTTCTCTAGAGTTTGACAGTTATTATCACAAATTTTCAAAATACTTATCTTGCTGTTGCTAAATCATTGGATAATATCATTAATAGCTTTATGGTTTAAGAGAATGAGAGCAAGAAAGTAAAGTAAAGTCAAGCTTCTCCAAAACCTCCAAATCCATTTGGACATTAATGGACAGACAAACGTGAACAGACTTTCAAAGACTTCATCAACTTTCACACATGTGCCATAGTTGGACCTTTCAGATTTGTGCAAACCTTTTACATACTAAATAGAAATATTTTTGGCCAAGACAGTAATGATCGCCAAAAGTCAGTTTTATTTATCACAAAAAGAATTAATGACAGTAAGCCCCACCATCTCACATAAACTGGTTTTGAGTCACCATAAATTAAAAAAAAAATCTTCACAAAACCAGTTTCCAAATGTGACTGATATGAAATCCACTTACATATTGTGATCAGTGCATTAAATGTATTTTGCCAGATTTAGTCAGCTATTATGAATTCAGGACCCCTTACCAGTTATGAAAAACTAATGAGAATGCAGACACTCTGTCATTTAGGCCATTTAAAATTAAAAGTATGATGATACCTAGTAAACGATAAAAGTCTATTGTCACCCTCAGGGATTTGGGCAACAATTAAGTAGAAACTCCCCTTAAAACATGGTACTATCACCAGATAGAAAGCCAGAAAAAATTTATGGACAATTGAATCGATCCTTTTTTTTTGTCTCTCTTGTCTTCGAATGAAAACAGATGTATGAATAAAGGAAAGAAATTATTTTAATATTCAATGAAGTAATTCCAAAAGACTCAGTTTCCTTTCATTTGAAGACATTAGTGTATAGATAAAATATTTTTCAAAGGAATACTGTACCAAGCAATTATTGATCCCTTACATAGTTATAGAAAGTAGTAGTTGCTTCCCAGAATATGTGGGTGAATGGAAAGATGGATAAATAGATGAAAAATCATGATTTAAACAATTACTATAAGGAAATACCTGCACTATGTGTGAGGGATAACAATAAAATGAGCAATATAGTCTTTACTCTCATTGATCTTATATTCTCTTGGAAGAAGAAAACACATAAAAGGGAGCTAGAAAGTAGGTGGAAGGAAGAGGTAACTGTACAGGAGCAGTTTTGGAACTGGCCAGAAAATGACAAGAAGTTTTGATTCTTGGCAATATAAGGAGAAAGTTAACCTAAAAGGACCTAGAACAGTAGGAGAAGTTTCCAGGTTCACTTGAAGAAGACCAAAAGGATTACAAGAGTGTAGATGTCAGGGTTCCACAAGTCATAGACATTAGGTCTCACTGGAGTGGCCAGGGGGGTGGGGTGAGGGTAATAGAAGCATGTTTAAAGCTGTGATTTAGAAAAGTCCCTTTGTCAGCAGAGCAGAGGATTACTACAGAGAGAGATGTGGTATGGAGATCAAACAGAAGGCTGTTGAAAAAGGCCGGATATGATGTGAAGGCTTATAACAGGGTATTACTACTAAGATACAACTCAATATATTGATGTATAAATCATATAATATTTTCTCCTTCCAAAGATGAAAAATCAGCGCAGACATATTTCAAAGATTTGTTTGTCTTTATACTATGCAAATATGTCACAGCAGTTGGTGATACTTTTATTTGCGCACATCAAGCATGAGTCTCACATTTTTACAAACTGCTGGACATATGTAATAGCATAGATTTGGAGCTTGAAAGTATCTCAGAGTTCACCCTTTTCAACTCATTCAATTAACAGATGAGGTTTCTGAGGCCAAAGGAATTAGTGACTTGATTTAGGTCCCACAGATAATAATAGCCAGAGGTATTTGAACCCAAATCCTCTGAGTCCAGAGGCATTGAACTGTCCATTGCACTTACACTGCACATTTTCTGCTAAAATATCCATTCCTTACTGAATCCAGAATTCTTTCTTGACCCCTGTGTTAAAAGCAATATGATTTATGGACTAAATATAAAATACTGTTTGGCATTCACAATTCTTTATAATCTGCCTCCCTCTCATCTTTCCAAGCTTTTTAAACTATACTTCCTGCAATGTATTCTTAGGGAAATTTCTTTTTATGAAATTATCTTTTTTAAATTTGGTTCAGCCTCCTTTTTATTTGAGAAATGGGACTTTAAGCAAAGCAACTTGTTAGAATTCCCTAGTTTCTTTTTTTTTTCCTTCTAATATTTTAGTGCATTGGTTTTCTTTGCACAAATCTTCTTAATCTAATTTGCTCAAAATTATCCATTTTGTCCTGTGAACCTTCTATTTCTTGCTTAGTCATGATCTGAGTATAAAAATGTCCATATCCTTTTGATTTCTTCCACGCTCCCCTAATTTGCTCATGATATAATAATTGATTTTTAAGTCATGTACCAATTTTAAGCTTATATTAGTATACCAAAGACATTTTAAGAAAGTTGGGAAGAAGTAAAAAGCAGAGGAGCCATCTTGGCTGAATAATGGAGGAGAGCAAAATGATGAGCTGACAGTGCTGTTGTTCAGTTATTCAGTCATGTCTGACTCTATGTGAACCAATGGATTTTGTCCATGGTGTTTTCTCGGTATAGATACTGGAGTGATTTTCCATTTCCTTCTGAAATGTGTTGCCTTTTTACAGATGAAGAAATGAGGCAAATAAGGGTTAAATGACTTTCCCAAGTCATTCAGCTTATGTTTCTGAGGCCATATTTAACTCAGGAAAATTAGTCTTCCTGACTCCAAGCCTGCTGCTTAATTCACTGTTCAACCTATTTACCATATTGATTGATCTATAGTAGATATTTAGTAAATACTTTCTAAGTAACTGATTGCGACTTTATGCCCCTGGGCATTCTACTCTTCCACAATTCTATGTATATTACAATTGTTGAAGATGGAGAGCTGGATATAAGGGGATAAGGGAGATGCTATTGGCAGCTGAGTGTGTTAGGCAATATTGAACTTCTAGAGACAGAATGGACTCTTTGCTTCTTTCCTACATTGCGCTAAAGGAATTTAGTTCTACTTTAGGAACTATCACCAGATGAATCATAGAACAATTAACTTCTCTTTCAATATGCTTGGAAGGAGGAGAGATTGGAAGGGAGAAAAGCAATTTATCTCCTATTGCCTGCTAGTAAAAAGGGGTAAGAATCTAGACTTTGGTCCCTAATTGTAACTCCCTTTGAAATATTATACCTTTTAATTTCACAGACATAACACTAGTGAACATTGAAATTAAAATGGCCCAGTTTGTTTTATGTTCTATTGTGGATTGATACTGGGAGGAAGGAAAAGTTTTGTCCTTCAAAAGACAGGAAACTATTCCTATTGAACAGGAGCTGAAGTGAGATAGCAAGATCTTATGAAAGAAATGTGTGGGTAATATCTTCACACCTGAAAACAATTTAGAGGCAACAATAAAGTAAATGTGGGTAATGTAAAGACTTCATATGGAATGAGGGGCTACAACTGCAGTCTGTCACTGAGGCCTTTTGACTTTGGCTTACCATAGTTGATCAACTAAGGAAGAAAAATTTATGGCACTAGAAATCAAAGACTATCATTATTTTATATGACACTTTTTATATGATTCTGAATATTGCAGGTGGAGCATATACTGCATTTTTTAATATGAGAGCCCATTTATACACATGTATTGCTCAGTTCAATAAATATACCTTCCCCATAGTTGCTCTCTCTGTTACATATATTTGATTTCATGTGACAGATGATAGAGACCAAAGAGTGAATTATAAAACCAAGTTTTTAAACCAAGATAATTAGATTTAATAGTATCATAATAACAACCAGATTGAATCAATGGAGAATTAGGGAGCACAAACTGAAATGTGTATACATACATTTCCTTTTTTAAGTCTTTTTGCTTTCCCCCTAAGAACATGGGTAAAGTGAAATGTGTTTCATAACTTCATATCTATAGTGAGTATTTTATCTCTTGTCTTCTTAATAGGTCAGATGTAAAAACATGGAACGAGCGATATAATTTGGAACTAAAAAATAAAAATAAAATACAATGATTAAATTCAGAATTTTTCACTAACAGAATACAAAACAAGAACAAGTTATATAGGCTTTCTTTACATATGCAAGAAGTTGCAATTTTGTCTTGCTTTCTTCTCTTCATTTGAATATTCATCTAAGTTTTATTAATAACTGTGAGCCAATTTATATTTTTGTGTTTTCAAGAAAGGATGTAAATACTGATAATGATATTAGAATAGGAAAAATAACAGTGGTTGTAAGAAAACTCTGTCTTTATGAGAATTGTCCCCCAGAAAAAAGGTAATTGAATTCATAGTTATTGTACAAGGGAAAAAAAGCAACTTCCAAAATCATCTATTCTTTCCAAACAACTCTAATAAATAATATATATATATATATGAGCTCAAGGAAATTTTAATATTTTCTCAATTCCACAATTTCCTTTAACATTCATTTCCAGTTCCAAATGCTAAATAGTCAGGAAATGCTTCCTAATGTATAAAAAAGTTCCATACCAAAAAATTTTGGCCTTGAGTGTATTTTGGAAAAGAGATAATTTTGTATCAATGTATTTTTTGTATATTAGAAATTGAATGTTTCCTCAGCAGTCTTTATTTTTTCAAACATTTTCCCCACTCTTTATTAATTAAAAATTATTGAAGTCAATATATCACATATCTAATTCTAATCCAGGCACTATATTGGAGATAAGAATCATAAATATATAATGCCTACCTTTTAAAAAATGATGATCTAAATGATAAACATTATAAAAACACATGAAATGTTTAGAGAATAATTAAGTGCTGACCAGGATTTTAAGGACTATAAAAGTCCAAATAAAGGTGTTAACACTGTAGAATTACATCATTAAATAAAGTTTAATGAATAAAGGCACTGAGGCTGTCTAGGAAAGCAAAATGAAATGTGGCTCTAGACAAGCAATATGAATCCTTCCTTCAAATTGACATTATAATTCAGAATGTTAAAATAATATAAGAAATACTTGAGAACAGTTTTCTTATTGCTCAACACTTATCTCACCTGCCTCTCCTCCTACCTTTCTAACAATTATATCAGTGGTCCATCTTTTTATTCCATTTAAAATAGCATTGGTATTCTACCATAATTAGATGAATATGGTGACAAATGTTTATAATTCTTGCTGGTGGGGGAACCTGAGGCAAGGGAATTGCTTGATGTCCAGAGTTACGAGCTACAATAATCCTCAGAAACCAAGAAGGGTTTAAGACTTCCTAAGGAGGGACAAATCTTCCCTGGTCAGAAAAAAATGGAGTATATTAAAGTTTATATAAAGATAATTTGTTACTGAACTCTCAGCCCCAGTGGGATAATTCAGTACACACTCAAAACAAAAGAGAAATGTTCTGTAATAAATGTTCATTTCTATTTCTATGTTTTCTTCCTTAGTCATCATTCCTTACTACATCAATTAAAAAGATGGTGCATATATGCATAAGCACATATATATACATATATAAAACATATATGGCTATACATGTATATGTACATATAGACACATCAGGTTTTGTTTGTGACTATATGTGAGCATATATTTCTGTTTATACATGGACCTTCCAGGTTTTGATCCCTAATTCTCCATAACTTCTTTTCTAGTTGTTGATTTTTCCACTTGAGTGCTGTACCAGCACCTTACTTAGCATATGGAAACTAAATATAGCAAACTTAGTATATCTAAAACACAATTTCTAATCATTCCCTCAATACCTAGTTCGCTTTTTGATATTTCTATTGTTACAAATTGTACCATTAACTCAAGTTATCTTAGTTTTCAAGCAAGGTATTATAATATTCTTTTCTGTGGCTATTAGTTGTCTCATTTAATAATTAAAATCTCAAAGTTCTTTATTGTCTGCCATAGATATCACCTCCTCTGCATTCCCATGGTCTTCACTCTAGCATTAGCCCTCAGTACTACCTTACTGACTTTTTTCTTGGTGGTAGTATTGGCCTGGTTCTGAGTGACTTGCCTTAACTATTTTCCTACTTTAATCATATTGTTGCTATATTAACTTTTATAATATATTGATTAGACCTCTGTTAGAACATAAATTATCTGACAGTAGATATTGTTTCATTCCATCCTCAGCATATATGTCTGGCATATACATGACACTCCATAAATGTTTGCTGATGGATAAATGTGTTACCTTTCTCACTATAACATTTCAATAGTTTCCTAAGGACTTCAAAGTGAAATATAAAATATTGGCTGACGTTTGAGGAACTCTGATATCTGTGAATTACTCTCTCATTCTCATCACATACTTTAACCTGATATATGGATTATGGTGTACCATACTGAAATATTCATCATCACTCACATTGTTTCATGTCTCCTTTTGTGTGTTTATTTACAAATTTGTTATTGCTTAAAATCCTAATCTTATTTTCCCCCTTTAAAATATGGCCTTTTATCATTTTTTATTGTCATGCAATACACACTTCCATATTGGTAATTGTAAGAGCATAATCATTATATAACCAAAATCCCAAAATAAAGCCAAAGATATACTATGGTTGTGAAAGAAGACCCCAACAATTCTTTCTCTAGAGGTGGATAGCATTCCCCATCATAAATCATTCAGGACTGTCCCAGATTATTATACTGTTGAAAATAGCCAAATTTTTACAGAAAATCATTGTCCAGTATTGTTGGTATTGTGTACAAAGGCCTTTTTTTAAAATATCTAGATTGAATGGCAATAATATTCCATAAAGTTTTCTCCAATTAATATAATAAATAATGTTCCATGACTTTATTCTGAGAAAGCACTCTAAATGAATCTTTTTAAGTATTTATATTATGTTATTTCATGTTAAAATTATTTGTGAACATATTTTAATTCTGCCACTACCCTGTCATGTGGTAAATATATTAAATGCCTACTACATTTCACCATGCTAAGTACTGAGGATAGAAAGAAAGGTGAAAAAAAGAACTTGTTCTTAAGGATCTCATAGCCTAGAGGAGACAATATGCAAAATGTACAACAAGCTATAAACACAATGCACAGGAAATAATCAACAGAGGGAAGGCACTAGTATAAAAAGGACATTTAAAAGGATAGATTTTATTAGGGACATAAAGGAAGTTATGAAGTAGATATGAAAAGGGAGAGAATATTAGCCATTGGGAAAACCCAGCCAAAATGCCCAGAGTCAAGGTGGCAGAGTAGAGGCAGGGCAGTTTTTACTTCTCCAAAAATCCTCTCCAAAGATCATTAAAATAATGTTTCAAAATTAACTTTTGAGTGTCAGAACAATCTAAGAAATATGAAGCAATCATCTAACTAAAGGATGTGTGGAATGTCAGCAGGAAAGGTCTATTTCACTGCAATGAAAGAAGATTTAGCCCATAGTGAAGCCAAAACAATGAGTCTCTTTGCAATCTTATAGTAAATTACCCACCCTGTCTTCGCTGCTTGAAGTTCCAAAACTGTATTATAAGGTAATAGTTATTCAAATAATCTGACATTGACTAAGAAACAGAAAGGTAGATCAATTGAAAAGATTAGGTAAAAAATAGACAATAATAAATAACAATGGTAATATTGTATTTGATAACCCAAAAATCTCAGTGTTGAGACAAGAACTATTTGACAAAAACTGGGAAAATTGGAAAACAATATGGGAGATACTAGATATAGACTTACATGTTACACCATCAAGATAAGGTCAAAATACTTATATGATTTAGACATAAAGGTTGATACTATAAACATATTAGGGGAACATGGAAAAATTTACCTGTCAGACCTATGAATAAGAAAAGAATTTATGAGCAAACAAGAGATAGAGATCATTAAAAGTTATGAAATGGATAACTTTGTTTTAAATCCAAAAGATTTTGTACAAAACCACCATAATGAAATGAATATTAGAAGGGAAACAGAAAGCTGGGGAAATTTTTACAGCAAGTTTATCTGATGAGGGCTTAATTTCTCAAATATGTAGAGAACTGAGTCAAAATTATAAGAATATAAAGCCTTCCCCAATTGAAAAGAGATCAAAGAATATCTTTAGGCAATTTTTAGATGAAGAAATCAAATTTATTTATAGCCATATAAAATGTTGTAAATAATATTGATTAGAGAAATTAAAAGTAAAGCAACTCTGAAGTATAATCTCATACCAATAAGTTTGGGTAATATAACAGGAATATAAAAGAAAAGTTATAAATGTTAAAGGAGAGGTGGGGAAATTGGGATGCAAATGTACTTCTCGTAGAGTTGTGAACTAAAACGACCATTCTGAAGAACAATTTGGAACGTGCCTAAAGGGATATAAAATTATATATATATATATTGATCAAAGAATAACACTACTAGTATTATGAAGAGATAAAAAGAAGGGGGAGCCAGTTCTAGAGATGGGAGGTCCTAGGTTCAAATCTGGCCTCAGACACTTCCCAGCTGTGTGACCCTGGGCAAGTCACTTGACCCCCATTGCCTAGCCCTAACCACTCTTCTGCCTTGGAGCCAATACACAGTATTGACTCCAAGATGGAAGGTAAGGGTTTAAAAAAAAAAGAAGAAGGGGAAGGGACTCCATGGTACAAAAATATTTATAGCAGCTATTTTGGTATCAATAAATTGGAAATTGTAGTAATGTCCATCATTAGGGGAGTAGACAAACAAGTTGTGGTATATGGTGATAATGGAACAATATTCTGTTAAATAAAATGACAAGTAGGATGCCCTGGGAAGGACCTACATGTACTTATGCAAAGTGATATGAGCAGAGCCAGGAGAACATAGGAAGAATAGGATGAGTAGTTTTATGGAAATTCAGTTTTCAACATGATATATTTAAGCCTTCTATCACACAAACAGTTTGAGATCTTAAAAAATCATCTAAATATATGAGCCTGGATGTCAGCAGTGAGGTTAAGGATTAGCCATTAGATTTCAGAATCATCAACCTAGAGATAATCATTGAATCTATGGAAGTTGAAGAGAACATCATGTGAAATAGTATATGTAGAGAAGAGGACCTAGGACACAGCTATCTTGGTTAGATAGTAAGTAACACCTTCTAGAATGATCTAGAAAAAGAAAATGAGGAGAATTCTGTAAGATTATAGGAAAGCTAGAAGCAACCAGTGACATGAGAGTATAAAAGAGAAGATGGCTGAGTTTCAGGTTGCAGAGAGATCAAGATGGTTGTGGGTTAAAAATAGACTATTAGATTTTGCAATTAAGAGAATGTTTATAATTTTAAAGAAAAACAATTTCACTTAATGATGGATTTCTACAGCTTCATTAAGCAATATTTTTGAAGGAGTGAAAGATGATGGGGATGATACATGGCTGAGGTTTGGAAGGACAGTTTTGGCAATGGACAAGAGAGCAAGGAACTCAGAAGAGAATAATGTAGAGTTGAAAAAGTTCAGCAAGGGGTCAAAATGGACAAGAGAGTGATGCATAGCTAGTGCAAGCACAATATCCTGGGACAGAGGTGAGGTATTTTTGTCGGTTTGCTTAAAAATATAGTCAATTATGTGGAAGGTTTTCCTAATATTGAACCATCCTTGCATTCCTGCTATAAATCCTACTTGATCATAGTGAATAATCCTCAGGATGTATTGCTGGAGTATTTTTGCTAGTATCCTATTTAAGATTTTTGCATCTATGTTCATTAGGGAGATTGGTCTGTAGTTTTCTTTCTCCGTTTTTGACCTGTCTGGCTTTGGAATCAGTACCATATTTGTGTCATAAAAGGAATTTTGGTAGAACTCCCTCTGCTTATTATGTCAAATAGTTTGAATAGTGTTGAAATTAGCTGTTCTTTAAATGTTTGATAGAATTCACTTGTGAATCCATTAGGCTCTGGTGATTTTTTTCTTAGGGAGTTCTTTAATGGACTCATCTTTGTCATTGTCTTCAATGAAATTCTTATTTTTTTCTATTATTTGTTCTCTAACCGATTTTGGAGGATCATATTATTTAATTTCCAATTAATTTTTATTTGGTTCTCCATGTACCCTCACTGATCATTATTTTTTATTGCATTGTGATCTTAAAAGGTTGTATTTATTATTTCTTCTATTCTGCATTTGTTTGCCATGACTTTATGATCTAGTATATGGTCAATCTTTGTGAATGTACCATGTGCTGCTGAAAAGAAAGTGTATTCCTTTTTGTCCCTATTTATTTTTCTCCATATACCTATTACCTCTAATTTTTCTAATATTTCATTTACATTTTTTCCTCTTTCTTATTTATTTTTTGACTTGATTTATCTAAATTTGATACTGATAGGTTCAGTGTTTTTTTTACAATCTATTTCCTCCTTCAATTCCACTAGTTTCTCCTTTAGAGATTTCGATGCTATACTATTTGTCACATACATGTTGATTACTGATATTTCCTCAATGTCTATACTCCCTTTTATCAGGATGTATTTACTTTTCCTATCCCTTTTAATCAGATTTATTTTTACTTTGGCTTTGTCAGATATCATGATTGCAACTCCTGCCTTCTTTCTATCAGTTGAGGCCCAATAGGTGTAGTTCCAACCTTTAATTTTAACATTGTGAGTATCTACCCACCTCAGGAGTGTTTCTTGTAGACAGTATATGGTAGGATTTGGGATTTTAATACACTCTCCTATTGGTTTATATTTTATGGGTAAGTTTATCCCATTCACGTTCAAAGTTATAATTGTCAATTGTGAATTCCCTAGCATTTTGATATCCTCTCCTAGTTCTGTCCTTTCTTTTGCTATATCCTTTTAAACCAGTGGTTTACTTTTAATCAATCCACCTAATTACCCCCCTTAATATGTTTCCATGTCTGGCCCCTCCTTTTTTAGTCTCTTCTTGTTTTTTTTAGAGTCTATTCAGTTCCTCCCCCTCTTTCCCTCCTTTTGTGTACTCACTCTCCCTACCCTCCTTTAGTTTTCCCTTCTCACACACCCTGTAGGATAAGATAGAATTCAAGACCCCAATGGATATAGATGCTCTTCCCTCTCAGAATTGATTTCACTGAGAGTAAGGTTTAAGTATTACCTATTAGCATTCTCTTCCTCTCCTCCTTATAAGAGCATTCTTCCTCTCCCCTTCCCATGCTATCTTTGTGTGATAAAGATTATCTTATTTATTTTATTTCTTCAAGTACCTCTTGGTGCCATCCTTGATTCCCCCCACGCTTTTTCTTTTTTTTTCCTTCTTTTGCATATCATCTTATAGCCCTTAATGCCCCAGTCTCTTTCTGTGAGTGATTCTTCTAATTACTATAATAATTAATATAATTTTTGAGAGTTACAAATAACATTTCCCCCATATATTTATATATGTGTATATAATATACATATATATATATATATATATATATATATATATATAATTTGATCTAATTGTACCCCATAAAGACGAGAGTTTGAATAAAAAAACATTTTCCCCTTTCCCCTCTCTTTCTTATTTACCTTTTCATGTTTCTCTTGATCTTTGTGTTTGGATATCAAACTTTCCACTTAGCTCTGGTTTCTACTTTACAAATATTTGGAAATCTTCTATTTTGTTGAATACCCATACTTTCCCCTAGAAGTATATAGTCAGTTTTGATGGATAGGTGATTCTTGGTTGAAGATTCAATTATTTTGCCTTTCTGAATATCATGTTCCAGGCCTTGTGGTCTTTTATTGTGGAAGCTGCCAGGTCTTGTGTGATCCTGATTAGTGATCCTTGGTATCTGAATTTTCTTTTTTTGGCTTCTTGTAGAATTTTCTCCTTAGCTTGAAAGCTCTGGAATTTGGCAGTCACCTTCCTGGGAGTTGTATTTTAAGCATTTAGCGTAGAGGATGTTCTATGAACTCTTTCAATATCTATTTTGCCCCCTTGTTCAAGAATATCAGGGAAATTTCCTTGGATGACTTCTTGTAGTATGAAGTCAAGATTTCTATTTATTTATGGCCTTTCAGGTAGACCAATGATTCTCAAATGGTCTCTCTGTGATCTCTTTTCCTGATCTGTCATCTTGTCAGTGAGATATTTTATGTTTTCTTCTTTTTTGTCAGTCTTTTGACTTTGCTTTATTAATTCTTGATCTTTTGAAAGATCATTGGTTTCCAGTTGCCCAATTCTGGTCCTTAAGGACTGGTTTTGTATCATCATCTTTTGGTTGTTTGTTTTAATTTTTTTTATTTTTTGCTATAATCTTTTGATTTTCTCTTTGAACTATTTCCCACTTTTCTTGCCAGAAGGCTTCCATCTTTTTGATAAGCTCCAATTAAAATTATTCCAGAGTTTGTGGACAATTTCCATTTTGGGGAGGTTTGGGGTTTATTTGAATTTCCTCCAGTATTTCCTCTGTAGCCTGGGTTTTTCCTCCATAAAAATTTTTGAAGGTCAATGCCTTCTTTTTGTTTTTCTTGCAGGGTGTTTGTTGCTCCTGTGCACAATTTGCCATCACTGTGGAGGTTTTTCCTTCCCTTTTTAGTCGGAAATCTGGGTTAGATGGTCAGGCTCTGTGTGTATGGAGTTAAGGAGCAAAGATTTTGCCTGAGGAAAATCTGCTTTTGTATCTCCACAGCCTCCACTCTTCACTGCCCTTCTCTGCACTACCTTCCTGCGAGAGCCAATGGTCTGTGCTCCCCAGCCTGTCAGGGTTTCAGGTGTATCTACTCTCAGAGGTAGGTCTTTGGTGGTCTTAGTCAGCTACAAAGGACCTAGATGTGCCCCTCACTCCCTTGCTGATTCTTGTGCTCGCTGGCTCTGACTCTGGCTCCACACATGGGGTGGGGGAGGGTGGATCAGCTCACATTTTGGTGGGAGCTTTTTCACCCCCCTATATTGTGGAATTGCCCAAATCCCATGTACCTTCAATGCTGAGCCCTACTGTAGACTCTCTTTGTTCTCATGAATTTGTTTTTTTTTTGTCTTTTGAGGTAGTCTATATCAGTTGGTGGGTGCAAATGAGAAGTGTCCAGCATCTAGATTGCCACCATGCTTACTCAGAAGTCCCTCTTTCTATATTTTTTAATACTTGAGGTGGGATGGAGAACTGGGTCATATGAAATTAGTAAAGTGGGCAGCAAAAGAAAGTGCTAACTGTTGGAGGGAATGTAGCAAATTTGGACCACTAATACACTGCTGATGGAGTTGTGAATTGGTCCAATCATTCTGGAGGACAATTTGGAACTATGATCAAAGGGCTTTTTTAAAGAATGACATACCACTGCTGGGTTTGTTCCCCAAAGAGATAATAAGTAAAAACAATTTGTACAAAATAATTTATAGCCATGCTCTTTGTGGTTGCAAAAAAAAAATGGAAAATGGGGGGGTGTCTATTGATTTGGGAATGGATGAACAAATTGTGTCATCTGTTGATGATGGAATGCTATTGTGCTCAAAAGAATAATGAACTGGAGGAATTCCATGTGAACTGGAATGACCTCCAGGAATTGATGCAGATTGAAAGGAGCAGTACCAGGAGAATGTTGTAAAGAGACACTGATACATTATAGAACAATTGAAAGTAATGGACTTTTCTAGCAGTCATTGACTAGCATGACAAGAATGACTAGCAGTCATTCAATGGTCCAGGACAATTCAGAGGAACTTGTGAAAAAAATGCTGTCCACATACAGAGAAAGACCTATGGAAACAGAAATTCTTTAGAAAAATGTGTAATCAATCACATAATATGATAGGGATATAATTGGGGTTTTGGTGTTAAAGCATCACACTACTGCAGATATGAATAACATGGAAATAGGCTTTGAACCATGATACATGTATAAACCAGTGGAACTGCTTGTCAGAATTGAGTTGGGAGAGCAAAGAGTGGGGAGGTGTTTGGTGGTGGGATCATGAATCATGTAACCATTGTAAAATATTTAAATAAAAATAAATAAATAAATAAAAATAGACAAAAAAAGAAATTCATAAATGAGGAGATATCATATTAGAGTGTTTGAGGGAATTCTAGTATACATGTTGAAGTCCTCTAGTATGAGGGCAGGAGTTGTGTAGAAGAGGATGACAGTGAGCCAGGAATTGAATTCAAGAAGGAGAAAAAATATCTTGAAAGTTTGTATACAAAAGCTGAATTTTTGAATGAATGGTAGTCATGAGTTGAGTGAACCTCAAAGGGAAATAAGTTATTTACTTATGGTGATCAAAAGAGATAGATGGTGTAGAAACAAGAAAGAAGGTCAATTCTAACTTCCCTGCTTCAACCAGTGAGTAAGACGGAATGAATGAATATGTAGCAAATATTTGAAAGAGAGATCAGTGAGGTTGTGTCATAAGGTGGGAGTCAGGCATTAGTGAGATCCATAAAATAGAAAGAGTGGAAAATGAAAAGTTTTAAGAAGAAAATAAGTTTGATATTTCAATGACTGTAGCTGAAGCATTGAGTATTTTTAGACTGGGACATTGGAAGGAAGGTATGATTGAGGAGAATCAGAATAAAGATTGAATGGTAAAGGGAGGTGTTGAAGAATGTAAACAACAGAATTTGAATGATGACAGCTTGTGGTCAGAATTAATGGATTGGGGAGGGTTAGGGTTAGAGTTAGGGTCTGTTAAAAATTTAAAAATATGCTGGTAGATTTCAGTCTGAGCTCCATGAGAGAAGAAACTTTTATTTAACTTTTTTCATATTCTATTTCCCTTCCTTGTGTCTAGAGGCAGTGTTCTGATCACAGTAGATAATTAATGAAGAGGTAACTTAGAACTTCAGTATAAAGAGCTAAAGAAGAACATCTTTATGATCTCTTATGGATCTTGAGAGAGGAAACCAAGGTTGGAATGATTATGCTACCTAAATACCTAAATAAATTCTAGACAGACTAATTAATTAATGTCATTTTGAATAGGATTTATGATTTTTTCTACTGTGAAAGATCTATCAGATAGCACAATCTGTTGCTTTTGAGAGTCTCTTTAAATAGCCAGATGACATGAAGGGGTGGATCCTTCAAGATGCTGTACCATCTGGCCTGACTAGCATGCAAAACAAGCATCAACAACGTGGAACTTGGCAACAACAAATAGAACTGAATCTCTCAAGAACAACAGTGGAGACAGCTGGTGTGGCAGGTCAAAGCTGAAAAGCTCCAGTAGGAGATAAATGATACCAGATGACCTATTAAAAACAGAAGGAACATGGCACTTGGAACTGAGCATGTGTTGAAGACAGTCAATCATATGGTTTTTAATGACCAAAAAAAAACTTCTCCTAGCCAAAGAGAGTAGTCATCATTTATCAACAAATTGATAATGTGAAATGAGTAAAGAAACAGTTTCAGTCAAAAAGATCATTCATAGAACTATGAAGAATATATCTCTTCTCTAGCTAAGGACATGAATGTAATACCTACACTTTTACCTAAACATTCTTTTCTGTATTCATATTTGATATATGTGTATGTATATATTTTTCTGTGTATTCTATTTTATAATAGGATCTCATTTTTATGTTGGCCTTTTACTACATCTGTTGTGAATAGATGGTTTGATTCAATTTTTAAAAATGAAATAAATGTGTTTTCCTATTGTGGAAGCATTTGTTAGGCAAGTAGTTGTTTAGATTATGCCTAAGAATATATTACGTCTTATTTGACTTTTCTCTTTTTTTGAAGAATGACCAGGAAAATGAATTTTGCATTAGCTTGCTCATTTATGCATTTATTTATACGTGTCATTTAACAGAATTAGTTTACAAGTTAACTTTAATCAAATTCTAGAGGATCTTCTATATATTTGAAGAGAAACATTAAGCATAAAAAACAATGATTTAGACAGCTATGCTTTAAATAATCTAAATAAGTTTATTTCTATTCTCTTCAGTCAACAACTTTATAATAAGCAAGTCAGTCACTGTTCTGAGCACAGAGAATACAAAGAGAGTCCAAGCCATCAGAGGGCTCAAATTTGAATGGGAAAAATAATATACAGTTAACTAAATATATAAAGTACAAAAATAAGGTTATCTCAGATGGAAAGCATAAGCAGTCTTTGCAATAAGGTGGGGGACAGAGGAGGTAAGGAAACAAGCAATTATTAAGTAGCTATTTTGTTCCATGCACTATGCTAAGTGCTTTGCAAAGACTTTTCATCATTACAAAAATCCTGTGGGAAAGATGTTGTTATTATGATTATTTTACAGTAAAGATATTTTTTTAGGTAGAAGTTCAGTGACATGCACAGTATCACATAGCTAATAAGTATAAGAGGCTGAATTTGAATGCTGATCTTCCTAACTACAGAACTAACACTCAATTAATTGCACCACCTAGCTGCCAAAGGGTATATAGAAGAATAGAAAACAAACGCCAAATAGTATGGGATTTAAGATATAACTTGAAGGATGACAAGAAAACCAGTAGGAAAAGAAGAGGAAGGAAAACATATTGGGTTTGGAGAACAATGAATGGAAAATTAATGGGGCCAGAAGATTGGCTAAAAACATCAAATAGGTCAATGGAAGGGAATAAAATTTAAGATCTGAAAAATTATTTTGCATAGATAAGAGAATAGAATAGGAATTCAGTTTCATAGTTATTGATTTTCTTTTGGTAACTTTTTGTTGGCATTGTGTAGCAGAATATTTGTTAGTTAATTAAGAATTAAACAGAAAATAGCATATCTTGTTAAGAGAGTTGAGTGGTTGCTTAGGGTCCAAAAGTTGTGATTCTACTTCTCTGGATGGGAAATAATTGTTTAAATAATTTTAAGAAATCTTTCAATTTTTCTTTTTCTACAAATCTATAATTTCTGTGCTTAAATGTTCATAGGATGTAATAATTAAAAAGGATGGTCATCAGTTGTAATAATTACAATTAAAATTATGAGACTGTTAGTAGCTTTAACAATTTAGTTTAATCATAGCAGAGATAGTAACAAGAAGCAAATATTGGAAAGAGGTAAGGAGTTGCCTAGCCTACCCTAACTGATGATCTGATGGAATCCAGCTCACCCCTAACAAAAAGCTCAATCTCCAGTCAGAAGAGTTCAAGAGTTTCTTCAGCAAAAGTTCTGAGAGTAAGCATGTCTCCCTTCAGCATACTTGACAATGCAGGAATTCAAATTCAAGTCTGAGAGTCCTTTCAGCAAGGATTCTCAGCCCAAGGGAGAGCTCCTTCAGTCAGCACTCAAGCCCAAATTCCAGTGCCTCCAGAGTGTGAGTGCAAATCAGAGACCCTTCATGCTCACCTTTATAAACATTTTTCTCCACTCATTGGCTCTTCCATGTCACACCTCAGGAACCAATCATAGTTTCTTAATTTGTCTGTCACTGCTGGGGGAGGTGCCTGTGGGATCAATTTCTTGTTCATGAGAGTGTGAACTTGCTTTATATCACTGAAAAAAGATTTTCAAATTCTTGACTGATTAAGTTAAAAGGGAGGGGACTTCCAAGTTCCTGATTGATTAAGGTAAAATAAACAAACAAACAAAGAAAGGGAGTATTAATTCCCTTTTCACAATGTTTAGATTTGGATATTGTGCCAAGGTTCTTTAAACTGGTTTTACCTTCTGCTACTGTTCTCTGCTTTTAAATACAATTTCTCATAATTAATTATTATGTTTTTTTTTAAACTTTGAAAATAAGGTTTCTCTCTTACTTAGTGTTATCTTAACTGACTTCCTATAATTGTCAACTCACAAGTTTTATGACCAAGATATTTCCTAACTTCTTTTCACAATTTTTTGTGGTACATTTTATTGTCTGAACACCTGGAAAAATTATTAAAGTACTTGCTGGTGTCATTTACATTATCTATTTTTCATTTTTTAATTATTTATTTTAGTTGGTTAAGTTATTGTGTCAATGTGTTTCAACTTGACATGACAATATTTTCCCTCATTACTCTTTCTTCTTGTGCTTCTGTTCTTTATTTTATCAGTAATTCTTATGTGAGGGGATGCAGTTGGGTGACTCAATGGATTGTGATCAAGGCCTAAAGATGGGAGGTCCTAGGTTCTAATATGACCTCAGATACTTCCTAGCTGTGTGACCCTGGGCAATTCACTCCCATTGCCTAGCCCTTGCCACTCTTCTGCCTTGGAACCACTACATACTATTGATTCTAAGACAGAAAGTAAAGGTATTTAAAAGAAGTAATTATCGTCATTGGTGAATTGTAATCCTGCATGTACATCAAAAACTGACTTAGAGATAACTCACATATTAGTCACTGATACTTTCTTATCCACACAATATAGCTAATTCTCTTAAAGTAAGTTTTTATCAATATTTCCTGTTTCTCACATCACCATGGTATCGTATATATCCATTCCCATACAAAGAATCATTTCATAAGACAAAGCATGGTTAGAGAAGATAAAAATTCAGCAACCTGATAGATATATTAAAAAATTCTGAAAATCTAAATAATGTATAGTACCTGTGTATCTCTTACTTCCTGTGGGGTTAGGTGAATAGTATGTTTTTATTATATCTTCATTCTGTCCCATTTCTTTATATTTTATGTTTACTTTTGATTTGAGGGTGTACCATCCTTTCCATTTACATTGTAATCATTGCATACTGTTGTTGTTTTTCTTCAGTCTGCAAAAGTTCATATAGGTATTTCTGTGTACCTCTGGACTTATCACACATTATTGTTTATAGCAGAGAAAATAGTTCTTTACATTCATCAACTAAAATTTGTTTAGTCATTTCCCAATTGGTGAGTATCTACTTTGTTTCCAATGCCTATCTATAACAAAATGTATCACCATAAATATTTTGAAATAGATGGAGACATTTTTCTTACTGATGGTTTCCTTGAATTAAGTGCTCAGGAATGGAGTTTCTTAGTCAAAGAATACAGACATTTTAGGCATTTTACTTGTATAATTGTAAATTGCTTTCTAAAATTGTTGTACCTGTTCAGAGCTGCAACAACTGTGTATTAATATTTTTATATTTTCACAATATATTCACATTACATTAGTTTTAATTCCATACTTTTGATACACCTTTAAAAAATACTTTATCTCATTCTTTTTATTATGTATTCTCTTTCTATTCACTCTTGATCCACATTCTCTGATTCTGAATTTCTACAATCATCTTTACTCTGTATCCTTCATGCAATAAAATATGTAATATCCATTCTAGGCTCTACCCTCAGTTACTTTCTGTAGCGGTCTTGTAGGACTTAATGATATAATGTTAAGGCTTGGATTCTTATTTCCAATTATAACTCACTTTCAGAATAATTCCAATTATTACAGATTTATTAAAGGGTACTTGCCTCCATGATAGGACAAGTCTCCTTCCACTAAATTATATCTACTTTTGGCTTTTTTATTAAATTTTATTATGCCCAACCTCTCCCACTAATCCTGATACGACCTGACCCCAAAGATTCTAATTCCCTATTCCACCTTAAAAAAATATACTTTTCAAGCTCTGTATCACCTGGGCTTCATTCATTCTAAGATCCTCATCTCCTTTTAATCTTAAGAGCATCCAGATCCAAAGTTTTTTTTTTTAAACTTTCTTTCCCCCACCCTTCCCTGCTCCTTCTTTCCTTTCCCTTCCTAGTTTTATTTGTTTGAAAAGTGTTTTGTAATTGTTTTCATATAATTTTTGTGTTTGTCTGGGCAGATAGATTCCCAAATATTTTACATAAAGTGTTTTTAAATGGAGTTTCTCTTTCTAACTCTTGCTGCTGAGTTGTGTTGGAAATATATAGAAATGCTGATGATTTATGTGGGATTATTTACTAAACTGAAACTTTGCTAAAATTATTAATTATTTCAACTAACTTTTTAGTAGATTTCCTGTGATTCTCTAAGTATATCATCATATCACCTGCAAAAAGTGATAGTTTAGTTTCCTTATTATCCATTTTAATCCCTTCAGTTCCTTTTTTTCTAATTGCTACTGCTAGCATTTCTAATACAATATTAAAGAGACAATTGTGATTTCTGTTAGTTAGATTATTGATAGGGTCAATTATGTGAATGGTTTTCCTAAAGTTAAACCAGCCTAACATTACTGGTAAAAATTCCACCTGGTAATAATGAATAACCCTTGTGATGACTTATTGTAGTTTCTTTGCTAGGATTTTATTTAAGATTTTTGCATCTTTGTACATTAAGTAGATTGGTCTGAAGTCTTTCTTTCTCTGTTCTTGAGATTTCTGGCTTGGGAATCAGTACCATATTTGTAGTCATAAACAATTTTTCATGATTCCTACTTTGCTTATTTTGTTAAATAGATTTTTTCAGTATTGGAATTAGTTGTTCTTTGAATGTTTGAAAAAAATTTGAATCCATCTGGCCCTGGGGATTTTTTTCTTTTGGAGTTCATTGATGACTTTCTTTTTCTGAAGTAGGATTATTTACATATTTTATTTCCTCTTTTGTTAATCTAGGCATTTTATATTTTTGTAAATATTCAGACATTTCACTTACATTTTCATATTTATTATGGTATAGTTGAGGAAAATAGCTCCTAATAATTGCCTTAATTTCTTCTTCATTAGAGGTGAAATCTCCTTTTTCATTTTTGATACTGCTAATCTGATTCTCTCCTCTCTTTTTTAAAAATTAGATAAACCAATACTTTATTTATTTCATCTGATTTTTCTAAGAACCAAACTATAGTACTATGTATTAGTTCATTAATTCTTTTACTTTTAAATTTATTCATTTCTCCTTTGATTTTTATGATTTTCAATTTAGTCTTTATCTGGGGATTTTCTTCTACTTTGTTTGTTTTTTTTAGTTGTATGCACAATTCATTGATCTCCTCTTTCTATATTGTGTTGATATAGTCACTGAGGGCTATAAATTTTCCCATCACCACTTCTTTGGCTATATCCCATAAAATGTTATGTTGTCTCCTCTTTGTTATTCTCTTCAATGAAATTAGTAATTGTTTCTATAATTTGTTCTTTAACCCACTAATTTTGATGAATTAGATTATTTCATTTCCAATTAATTTTTAATTTGGTTCTCTATGAACCCTTACTAATAATTATAATCTGAAAATGTTGCATTTGTTATTTCTTCTTTTCTGTATTTATTTGCAATGTTGGTATGCTCTAGCACATGGTCAATCTCTTAATTTCTTGAGAGAGCTTTTTTGACTAATTTCCCATTTCAGAAATTCTTCTTTATAAAGAATTATTCTCCTTGGGGAATTTTTATACAAAATTTTCTATATGACCAATTCTTCCTGTTAAGAAGTTCTCTTCAGGGATTTTCAGGGGTGGAGCTAAGATGGAGGATTAATGACAGCAGCAGCACACCATTTCACCACAAATATCCTCTCTGACCAAGAGTTAAAGAGTGAAAGAACCAACAGAGAGAGGGAAACAACCTCCAATAAATAAAAACCCAAAAAGTAGGCAGAGACCATCTGGGGAACTGAGGTGAGAGGAGAGCAGAACTAGCAGGAGGCATAGTAGTGAGTGAAGAGCAAGCCAAGAACAATCACATTCCTGAATGTAAGGGTCAGAATGTAAGGCATAAAAATAAAAAGGTTGGACTAAATTTATAAGAGTGTGGTCACCAGGAATTATTTCTCAATTCTAAATGAATTTGTATGGTAATTTATTTACAAAAGTAGAAAGAGTGAAAATAAGAAAATCAGAGAGAGTAGATATTTACTCTGGCCTGGTCTGAACCAGGCAGGGCTTCAGAGGCCCAGAAAAGGGGGTTCCAGAGGTAAATCAAACAAGGGTTTTAGCCATGAGTCTGAGGACCTCAGCTGGTGCTCCTCCAGCATCAAGTTGAAGGCATGAGACCTTTCTCACAGGAAGTTCTTGGCACTTTTAAACACCATTCTTTTTGTCACTTCCTATTTCTTCCTTCCACTTTTATGTGGACCAATTATAGCTGTAGTTTTGCTTACAACTGCCCAGGGAGCAGTCAGTGGGTTCTGATTCATTATCCACTTTTATACACGTGGGTCACAGCTGTTGCCCACTTAAGGATAAGTCAGAGGTATAAGCTTCTGGTATTTAAACCTAAAAATTGGCAATGCAGAGTTAATTCCAGCATCACACCACCACCCCACACATCTGCTCTCACAGGTTCCAAACTTAAGCCCAATCTAAGTCAGACCTATAAACCTTAAAAATTCTCAGACCCTACTTCATAAGGTTAGGATTGTGAACCTCAAAAATTCTCAGACCCTACTTCATAAGGTTGGGTTAAGACCATTCCCCATTTAAACAATGAAGGAACTTAGATCAGGAATATGAAGACCTCTACTCCACCCCTACTTAAGCATACTTTAGGGGAAGATAAAGTTGTAAACTCTTTGTTGAACAATGAAAAGTACCTAAACCCATACTTATAGTAAGGCAAAAAGTTCTTAAGCTGTGCCTATTTTTAGAACTAATACAAAAGGGTGCTATGTACCTATAAAGGTCAGGCAACTTGTGAACTTGCAAAAGACAAAGAGGTGAGAACTTATTCAGGCGTGAATTACTCAAAAGTTTAGACTTCTTAGGTGTGAATTAAGAATGGTCTGTCCTTTGGAAAATGTCTTCTGTGATTGGTAGATGTAAGAATTTAGGGGAGGTGACATAGGAGAAATTTCCCTTTAAAAGGAGCTCAGAAACGTAGCTGAAGAGATTCACATTCAGATTCAGATTCAGGATTGAGCTGGTGGAGTCAGCTGAGATGAAGCTGGCCTGGTGTCACTAGAATCTTTGCTTGGACAGATCTTGTGGTCAGTGATTAAGGACTGACTGATCTTTCTCTTAAGGCTTAGGCCTGGGTTGGCCAGGGCTGCCCTGGGCCGGCCTATCCTTTTCTCATTATTCTCCCTTTTCTCTCTTTCTCTCTTTCTTTAATTCCTCATTTGTATTAATTAAAATCTCTATAAAACCCAGTTGACTTGGGTATATTTCATAATTGGGAATATTTCCCTGGCAACCACCTCATATTTGATTTAATACAAGGCACTGTCTTGAAACCATATTTTCTGTGGTCACATTTTTAACAACCACTCTTTTATCTACTACAATTTAAGTCTTCCACTATTTTAATTATTACAGACCCTGAGATCCAAGCCAGCTAACACCCCCTTGAAATTACAAACCTGTGGAGAAGTCTGAAGTCCAAGACCAAGGTAAACTGGGATGAAGGGGTCCAATCCATGTGGGCGCAGAATGAAGCCATGAATCCCAGTCGTGGTTTGAGTTGAGGACATAATTCATCTCAGGGGAAGCCTCTTTTTGCCCAAAACTATGGGTGGAGCTGCAGGAAAGGGCAATCAAGGTGTTCCTTGATTAATAATATAAAATATTATATTATATATATATATAATATATTATATTATATTTTATTTATTTTATTTTTTATTTAATTTATTTAATTTAATTTAATTTATAATTTATTTATATAAGTATATATATATAAATATATAATTATTATATATTAAGTAAATATATAATTATTATATATATTATATATAATATAATATATAATACATAATATAGTATATAAATATATAATATATAATAATTATATAATAATTTATTTAATATATATATATTAAAAATAAAATAATATAATATAAAATAAAATATAAAAATAAAGAACACCTTGAGACCAAAAACACAAGCTTAAGCCTGGGGCTAGAATCTGATCAGTACCTGACATGATCAAATTCAGACTGAGATCAGAAGCTTACACCCAAGCCTGAGGAAAGTCTTTAAGCTATCAGCATTGTAAGGGGCAATTGGATCAGCAGGGGGGAGTGTACTCTCAGAGCTCAGTCCTCAGACCATTAGGTAAACTAGTAACAACCCAGAAAATAAACCAAAAATAACATCAAGGAAGGACTAAATTTTAAGAGGGTACCACAACTTCCCAGAAAACAGAGCCTACTGATAATAAGATAGGAAAAATGAGCAAAAATTTAAAAAAGCACCCAACTCTGAGGAGTTTTTATGGAGACAAAGAGCAAAGTACAGACACAAAAAGGGACAGCAAAAGCAAAGGAAACACACCCAAAGTCCAAAAGAAAAATATGGATTGGACACAGATTCTGGAAAAGCTCAAAAAAACTTCAAAAACTAATTTTTAGAGGTAAAGTGGGGATTGCCTTCTCAAAGAGTGGAGAGGGTTGAAAGGTTGAGAAGGTATTTGAAACATTTTTTTTAAACATTCTGATTTTTTTTAATTTGAAAATGTAATGAAATAAAATATTTTAAAGGAAGTAAATGATTTCTTTACTTATGGTTTCCTTTCTTAAAATGTCTCAAACTTTTCTTTATTATTAAACATTCATCAACTCTTCAGTATAGGTAAGGGAAGAATTGCAGTATATGTCAACTTGCCTTTCATGCTAAATTCCATTGCTCTTTGGAGCACATTGTTCAATTTAATACTTTTTCTAGTGGTTGTAGAATAGTCGTGCATTATTCTAATGTGTTTTCCTTTGTATTTGATTATCTTCCCTTCATACACTGTCAACCTTGTTTTTGATTTGAACTTTTAAATGTAGTTACTCTATAACTTGAAGTTTACAGCCATGTTCCATCCCACACCTAGGTAATCTGTGAATTGTTTCAAGTTTCATTTCAAATCTTGTATTATTTTCTTCATTATGGTTTTAGGGAAGTTTTTTTTTTGTTGTTGTTTTATTGAGTTTTCTGGGAGATTAATGACTTTTAGTTGTCTTTACGTATCCTATCTTTGATATTAGTGTGTTTTGCTCACATAAAGAACATATTTCTTTTAATGTTATTGTTTTTTGGTTCCCTTCTAGGTTCCTTCACTTCCATATATTTACATTAACAATGTGTTTTCCTCATCAATAATGAATATTGATGCCAAAATTTTAAATAAAATACTAGCAAGAATATTAAAGCAATATATCAGAAGGATGATACAATATGACCAGGTAGCTTTTTATCAGGACTGAAAAGATGGTTCAATATTAGGAAAACTATAAACATAATTGATCTTATCTATAATAGGAAAACCAACAGAAAACTTCTGATTACTTCAAAAGATTCAGAAAAACCTTTTGACAAAATGCATCTATTCCTTTTAAGAATTCTAGAGAACATTGGAATAAATAGTTAATTGCGTCTATTTAAAACCATCATCAAGTATTATCTATAATGAGGATGAGTAGAATCCTTTCCAATAAGATCAGAATGAAACAAGGATACCCATTATCACCACTACTATTGCATTTTATACTGGAGATTCTATCTGTAACAATAAGTATCCCCATTCTAATCTTGGTTGCATTGGTTATGTTTGTACAAAGTTTTTTTTTTTTAATTTAATGTAATCAGAATCATTCATTTTGCTTCCAATAGTGCTATGTCTTATCTGGTAATATTTTTTCCCTTATATAAACGTTGGAATGGTAAAGTATTTCATGTTTTCCTATTTTCTTTATGTTATCTTTCTTTATTTCTACATCAAATCCCTATTTTGACATTATCTTGATGTATGGTATGAGATATTGATCTATTCCTAGTTTCTTGTCATGCATTATTTTCCAGTGTTCCCAACAATTTCTAACAAATAGTGAATTCTTCTCACCAAACCTGGAATCTTAAAATTTATTTAATAATAGCTTAGTATTTGATTTACTATTGTGTTTAGTACCTTCTATATTCTATTTATTAACAACTCTATTTCTTAGTCAGCACCAGATTGTTTGATAATAGATGTTTTGATGGTAGTTTGAGATCTTGTAGGTCTAGACTTCCTTTCTTCATACTTCCAGCCCCCCATTAATTCCCTTGATAATCTTTTTTTAAACCCTTACCTTCCATCTTGGAGACTGTGTATTGGCTCCAAGGCAGAAGAGTGGTAAGGGCTAGACAATGGGGGTCAAGTGACTTGCCCAGGGTCACATAGCTGGGAAGTCTCTGAGGCCACATTTGAACCTAGAACCTCCCATCTCTACGCCTGGCTCTCCATCCACTGAGCTACCCAACTGCCCCCAATTCCTTTGATAATCTTGACCTTTTGTCCTTGATGAAATTTTTTTTCTAGGTCTATAAAAAAACTTTGGGGTGATTTGGCATGGCCCTGAATAGGCAAATTCATTTAGTTAAAATTATCATTTTTATTACATTGCCTTAGCCTACACATGCACAATTACTGTTTTTCCATTTGTTTAATTCTGACCTTGTCTAAAAAGTATTTCATAATTACATTGATATAGTTGCTGGGTTTGTTTCATTTTGTTTTGTCTTTAAAAGCCTTATCTTCTATATTAGAATCTTAGAATCAATACTATACCAAATCAAGAATGGTCAAAGAATATGAACATGCAGTTCTCAGAGGAATAAATTAAATCTATCCATAGACATATGAAGAAAGCTCCAAATTATTATAGATCAGAAAAATACAAATTAAAACAGCTCTGAAATGCTATGTCACAATGTTCAGATTGGCTAAAATGACCAAAAAGGAAAATGATAAATGTCGGAGGGTGTGAAGGAAAACTGAGAAATTTTGAAATCGAAAATACTATTGGTGGAATTGTGAACTGATACAACCATTCTGAAAAGCAATATTGAACCAGGCCACAACACTACCACTCAAGCAGCTTTTTTTTTATTTTGTAGTAGCAAAAGTGGCAAAAATAGAATTGGAAATATTGATTTGTCCTTCACTTGGGGAATAGATGAACAAATTGACATTTATGGTTGTAATGAAATACTATTGTTCCATAAGAAACAGTTAACAAGATGAGTTTTCATAAGAACCTGGAAAGACTTACATGAAATGATGCAAAGTGAAATGAGCAGAACCAGGAGAACAACATGTAAAGTAATAGAACTAATCTACAATGATCAGCTGGGAAGGACTAAACCATTATTAGCAAAGCAAGTCTCTAAGATAACCACTAAGGGATTCCTGATGAAAATGTCATACAGAGCCAAGAAGGGACTATTGGAGTTTGAGTGCATATTAAAACATAATATCTTCCACTATATTTCTTACAGGGGATTTCTATTTTATGAGTGATATGTCTTCTATCACAACATGAGCAATATAAAAATGTTGTGTTCCATTAAAGTGCAAGTATAACATACATCAGACTATTCTCTGGAAGGGAGAAGGATAGGTATGGAGAAAGTTTGAATTAAAATGCCAAAAAAAGTTTCTACCTGTAACTGAAAAAATAAAAAAAAAATATTGGAAAAAAATCAATACTATGTATTGGTTCTAAATCAGAAGAATGGTAAGAGTTATACAATGGGAGATAAGTGACTTACCCAGGGTTACATAGCTAGAAAGTGTCTGAAGTCATATTTGAACCCAGGACCTTCCATTTCTAGGCCTGGATCTCTATCCACTAAACTACCAGCTGCTCCTGTGTTAAGTTTTTGTAGGAAGACATTCAATGTGTTGGGCAAGTCTAGAATCTACTGGATTCCTTGGATATTGCATTCTCTGGGCTACTCTTTCTACCCCAGTGATTTGTGTCCTTCCTCCTTTCCTTTGTTTTAAGGTGCTTAATTCTCTCTCTCTTTTATCAAATGGCAAGTCAGTTTAACTATCAATGCTTTAATTTGTCATAATTTATATTGATGAATTAATTACATTAATTATTTACAGTAATTTAAATTAATACTAATTTATAATATCTTTATGGCATTGAAGTCATAAGTAGAGTAACTATTCCTATTTTCTTTGATGAGAATTGCAACCAAATTTACTTATTGGAAAAGAGTAAGACTGTGTTCAAGGGCCTTCTCTCACTATTTGCCAATAACTTCCAGCTACTAGTTCAGCCTGTTCACTACTCCAGCAATAGCTCTTGTCAGATACTTACTGGTCTAAGTGCTCATCTGCCTCTGTCTGGGCAAAAATGTCATCTTTCAAAACATCCTTTTAGTTCTTTTTAGAAATTCTCTTTCAGAATGTAATTCTGTCCAACTGTCATAGTCACTCTCATATTCTTTATTCTAATAGCAAATAACTTTTAGTTGCAAGATTCTTTATCCTCTTTACAAAAGTACCCCCCTTCCTGAGTCCTTCTCTCAAAGTGTAGCAAAGGTGCTAAAATGCTATATATGAGAGTATTCTTAGGTTAAGAAATGCTTGCAAGAGTTATTTCTATGTTTGCTATTTTGTAGTAATTGTGCAAAATAAAAACAATTACATTTTTAATCTTTTCCAGGTGCCTTTTTCTCTGTGTGTGTGTGTGTGTTAGTAATAAGTTATCTGCAGGAAAATATTTCCATATAGTAGAATACTGGTATTTAAGATTATTCACGTAGAGTCATACATTCTTGAGGGATCAAAATATAAAACCACTTGCTCTGCTAGCCTTTATGTCAAAATCATTATCATAATAGTTTCAATTAGTATTAGCCTGCAATTCTATGTCACTCGATTTATATTCATAGAAGCAACTTAACCAACAGGGCCAGGGTACTAACCAAACAAATTGTAATTCCAAAGGGCAACTGGGAAATATTTTAGGGTTCTTGCCAGGCTTCCATAGTTACAACAGAGATCTTAGTAAACATAGAGTAAATTGTATCACCCTGGCTCCCATTCCTTTACTTTGATGTTGCCTCTTAGCTCTAACGCCACATCTCATATTATGGATGCTAGGTTAGAATTTGAGGAAGTTATGCTACAAACAATAATGGTCATGATGTGAGGTCTATTACTTCTTTAACATGACTTTTCACTATTCCCCATTATAAAATGTCCCTGGAAACTTTTGATCATCATCAAGAATGACCAAAAATTACATTTATATTTCTGTATAATTTTTGTAATTAGATTATTGTGTCCTTGAACAGTGGGAACATGATCAAGTACAGGATTCTGTTACCCTAACTAATGAGAAGGAAAAAGAAGTATTTGGATAAAAGCTTTAGACACACTAAAAGTGACCTACTTTCATATTTTGAAAAGTCAGAAAATTATTGTGGCTGAATATATTCACATTATTTGTCATTTTAGCAGTACATTAATGAAATTACAAAGTTATTGTATGAGAAAGCTTTCTTTGTGCAACCTAAGAGTTTAATAAAATGAAAAATATATTTAATAGCAGAAATATTAAGACTTGAACTTTTTTGAGAAATTTCACTTTATTTCTATTATGTATGTGCCTCAAAGGCAATGCAGATGCTTCAGAGACTTGACTTGTGTTACTAAATTTCAAAGAAAACATACATAGAATGATATATTTGTAAATGGATCTCACAGTTTTCCTTCATACTCTGCAGCATGAATTAAGAGTGAGTTAACAATACTCCCTGTTCATGGTAATTCATAAATGTACTGTATATCCAAACCTGAATCTTACATAGCCAATATTTCATAATTCTGGGATTAAGACATCAAGGCCAACCAGATCAGAAGACTAGCAAATTTTCTTTGCTTTTTCTCTTTGCACATTAAATAGACCTTTTTGAGTCAGTAATGAAATACACCCTTTGTAATTAAAGATTCCTCTTATTATCTGAAACCAAATGCTTCATTTCTTTCCCCCAAAACAGTTTAAAATCTTTGTGTTTGTCTTACTGTGCCACTCTTCTTCTTTTTTTTTAATTTTATTTAGTCAATTTAGAATATTTTTCCTTGGTTGCAAGAATCATGTTCTTTCCCTCCTCTCCCCCACCCACTCTCGTGGCCAACACCCAATTTCACCAGGTTTTACATGCGTCCTTAATCAAAAACTATTTCCATATCATTGATGTTTGCACTAGGGTGATCATTTAGAGTTTATATCCCCATCCATATCCCCTCGACCCATGTGTTTTTACTCCCACAGTTTTTCCTCTGAATGTGGATGGTGTTTTTTCTCATAGATTCCTCTGAATTGTTCTGGATCACTGCACTACTTCTAATAGAGAAGTCCATTACATTTGATTATACCACAGGGTCTCTGAGAATAATGTTCTCCTGGTTCTGCTACTTTCACTCTGAATCAATTCCAGGAAGTTATTCCAGTTCAAATGGAATTCCTCCAGTTCATTATTCATTTGGGTTGTTATTAAGGGATGTTTAAGGGGACAAAACAAGAGGTAAACATGTAAATTTTTTTTTATTTTATTAATGGGAAATGGGCTAGGAATGAGGGTAACAAGGAGAAGGGAAATTTCTTAATCTTATCCCAGCAACTAATTTCCCTTAATACTATCCTATTGGCTAACTTCCCAAGTTAAATAAATTAAGTTCCCCACAAACAGACCCTCACAAACAGAGTACAGATATGGGCCATAATCACAGAGATAAAATCCAAATCCATTCCTAGCAGAGATTGATGGTCCTTTACTTGATCTTCACTCTAGCTGCCTGCAGCCTTTTCAAGCAGTCTCTCTCCTCAAGCTTGTATCTCACAAGGGCCACATATGTTATAGATAGGTGGAAATTACAGATACCTCCAAATCTTCAGCAAAAAGACTGTTAGGACCATACACCCCTTGGAATCTTGTGTCACATGTCTCTGTCAATCTAATGCAGCCTTTCTCTGCTTATTATGGGGTTCAATAGTATTCCATCACCAACATATGCCACAATTTGTTCAGCCATTCCAAAATTGAAGGGAAGCCCCTCTTTTTCCAATTTTTTTTTGCCACCACAAAGAGAGCAGCTGTGAATATTCTTGCACAAGTTATTTTTTTTTCCTTATTATGTCTTTGTGAATACAAACCCAGCAAAGCTATGACTGGATCAAAGGGCAGACAGTCTTTTAGTGCCCTTTGGGCATAGTTCCAAATTGCCCTCCAGAATGGTTGGATCAATTCACAACTCCACCAGCAATGCATTAATGTCCCTACTTTGCCACATCCCCTCATTATTCATTATTTTCCTTTGCTATCATGTTAGCCAATCTGCTAAGTGTGTAGTGGTACTTCAGAGATGTCTTGATTTGTATTTGTCTGATTATAAGAGATTTAGAACACTTTTCCATGTGCTTATTAATAGTTTTGATTTCTTTATCTAGAAATTGCCTATTCATGTCCCTGCCCATTTATCAATTGGATGATGGCTTGAGTTTTTGTACAATTGATTTAGCTCTTTATAAATTTGAGTAATTAGAATTTTGTCAGAGGTTTTGGTTATGAAGATTTTCCCCCAATTTGTTGCTTCCCTTCTAATTTTGGTTACATTGGCTTTGTTTGTATAAAACCTTTTTATTTAAAGTAATCGAAATTATTTATTTCACATTTTGTATTTTACTCTAAGTCTTCATTTCCCAAAGATCAGACAAGAATACTATTCTATGTTCACCAAATTTACTTATAGTTTCGTTCTTTATATTCAAGTCATTCACTCATTCTGAGTTTTTCTTAGTGTAGGGTGTTATTAACATATTAACATAAGGGTAATATTAACATATTAATCTAAATCTAATTTCTCCCATACTGTTTTCCAATTTTCCTAGAAGTTTTTGCCAAATAGTGGATTTTGGTGCCCAAAACTGGGACCTTAAATTTATCATAGACTGTCTTGCTGAGGTCACTTACCACAAGTCTATTCCACAGATCCTCCTTTCTGTCCCTTAGACTGGATTACCACTGCTTTATAGTACATTTTGGGATTTTGTACTGCTAGGTCACCTTCCTTCACATTTTTTCAGTATTTCCTTTCATATCCTCAATCTTTTGTTCTTCAAAATGAACTTTTTTTAAATTTTTTTTTTAATTCAGTAAAAAGATTTCTTGGAAGTTTGATGGGTATGGCACTAAAAAAGTAAATTGATTTGGGTAGGATTATCATTTTTTATTATATTAGCTCATCCTAACCTTGAGCAACTAATGTTTGTTTGTTTGTTTTTTTAATTGAATAGATCTAGTTTCAATTGTGAAGGAAGTGTTTCTTAGTTGTGTTCATAGAGTTCCTATGTTTTTCTTGGCAGATAGATTTCTAAGTATTTTATATTGTCTAGGGTGATTTTAAATGAAATTTCTCTTTCCAATTCTTGCTGCTGAGATGTGTTGGAAATATATAGAAAATCTTATGACTTATGTGGCTTTATTTTGTATCCTGCAGCTTTACTAAATTTGTTGATTATTTCTCCTGCCTTTTAATGGATTCTATAGGACTCTTTAAGTAAACCATCATATCATTTGCAAACAATGATAGCTTGGTCTCCTCATTGCCTATTTTAATACCTTAAATTTCTTTTTCTTTTCTAATTGCTAATGCTAGTGTTTCTAGTATAATGATAAATAATAAAAGCTATAATAGGCATCCTTGTGTCACTATTGAACTTATTGGGAATGCTTCTAGTTTATCCCCATTGCAGATGATACTTGGTGATGGTTTTAGATAAATACAGTTTTATTTTTAGGGAAGGCCCTTCTATTCCTGTACTTTCTGGGTTTTCAGTAGGAATGAGCATTGTATTTTTTCAAAGGTTTTTCCTGCATCTATTGAGATAATCATGTGATTTTTGTTGCTTTCTTGTTGATATAGTGAATTACGTGTATGGTTTTCCTAATATTGAACCATCCTTATATTCCTGATATAAATCCCACCTGATCAGAAGGAATAACCCTTGTGATCATTTGGTAAAGTATTTTTGCTAGTATTATATTTAAGATTTTTGCATCTGTGTTCATTAGGGAGATTAGTCTATGTTTTTTTTTCTCTGTTTTTGACCTGTCTGGCTTTCGAATCAGTACCATATTTGTGTCATAAAAGGAATCTAGTAAAACTCCTTCTTTGCTTATTCTGTCAAATAGTTTCTATAATATTGGGATTAGTTGTTCTTTTAAAGTTTGATAGAATTCATTTCTGAATCCATCTGGTTCTGGGGATTTTTTTGTTAGGGAGTTCTTTGATGGCTTGTTCAATTTCTTTTTCTGATATGGGGTTGTTAGGTATTCAATTTCCTCTTCTGTTAATCTAGGCAATTTGTATTTTTGTAAATATTCATACATATCACCTTGTTTGCTGTATTTATTGCCATATAATTGGGTGAAATAGGTATTTTTCCCATTTGAATAAGTTTATTTAGACAATTTAGAACATTATTCCTTGGTTATAATACTCACATTATTTTCCTCCTTCCCCTCCACCCACTCTTCCTGTAGACAACATGTAATTTCATTGGGTATTACATGTGTCCTTGATAAGAACCCATTTCCATGTTGTTGTTTACACTAGGATGTTCATTTAGAGTCTACATCCCCAACAAGATGCCTTCAAACCATGTATTCAAGCAGTTGTTTTTCTTTGGTGTTTTTACTCCCACAGTATTTTCCCTGGATGAGGATAGAGGTTTTTCTCTTAGGTACCTCTGAGTTCTTCAGGGTCATTGCATTGCCACTAATGGAGAAGTCCATTACATTCAATTGTACCACAGTGTATCAGTTTCTGTGTACAATGTTCTAGTGGTTCTGCTCCTCTCACTCTGCATCAATTCCTGGAGGTTGTTCCAGTCCCCATGGAATTTCTCCACTTTATTATTTCTTTAAGCATAATAATATATACCACAATTTGTTCATCCATGCCCCAATTGAAGGGCATCCCCTCATTTCCCATTTTTTTTTTGCCACCACAAAGAACGCAGCTATGAATATTTTTGTATATGTTGTTTTCCTAATGGGCAAGGGACATGAATAGGTAATTTTCAGTTAAAGAAATCCAAATTATTAATAAGCACATGAAAAAGTGCTCTAAATCTCTTATAATCAGAGAAATGCAAATCAAAACAAATTTGAGGTATCACCTCACACCTAGCAGATTGGCTAACATGTCAGCAAAGGAAAGTAATGAATGTTGGAGGGGATGTGGCAAAGTAGGGACATTAATGCATTGCTGGTGAAGTTGTAATTGATCCAACCATTCTGGAGGGCAGTTTGGAACTATGCCCAAAGGGCTATAAAAGACTGTCTGCCCTTTGATCCAGCCAAAGCACTGCTGGGTTTGTACCCCAAAGAGATAATAAGGAAAAAGGCTTGTAGAAGAATATTCATAGCTGCACTCTTTGTGGTGGCAAAAATTGGAAAATGAGGGGCTGCCCCTCATTTGGGGAATGGCTGAACAAATTGTGGTGTATGTTGGTGATGAAAGACTATTGTGCTCAAAGGAATAATAACTTGGAGGAATTCCATGGTGACTGGAACAACCTCCTTGTATTGATGCAGAGTTAGAGGAGCAGAACCAGGAAAACATTGTACACAGAAACTGATACACTCTGGTAGATCAAATGTAATGGACTTCTGCATTAGTGGCAATGCAATGACCCTGAACAACTCAGAGGAACCTATGAGAAAAACCACTATCTACATCCAGAGGAAAAACTGTGGGAGTAAAAACAGCAAAGAAAAACAACTGCTTGAATACATGGGTCGAAGCAATATGATTGGGGATGTAGACTCTAAATGAACATCCTAGTGTAAACAACAACATAGAAATTAGTTCTGATCAAGGACACATGTAATACCCAATGAAATTGTGTGTTGGCTGCAGGAAGAGTGGGTGAGAAATAATGTGATTATTGCAAACAAGGAATAATGTTCTAAATTGACTAAATAAACTTATTCAAATGGAAAAAAAAACTGTGGAAGTAGATACACAGGAGAAAAACAACTGCTTGATTACATGGGTCAAGGGAATATGGTTGGGGATGTATACTCTAAATGACATCCTAATGCAAACACCAACAACATGGAAATGGGTTTGATCAAGAACAAATGTAATACCCAGTGGAATATCCTGTTAGCTATGGGAGGGGCTAGAGGGAGGGAAGGGACTAATAGAATATGATTTTTGTAACTAAGGTATAATTTTTGCAATTGACCAAGCAAAATAAACAATTAACAATAAAAAATAAATAAAAACTCACCATATAGTACAATGCAAAAAATTATAATTAAGTGTAGAAAATCAGAAATAGTAAATGCATTATTTTTAGGTCATAATGTAATCAAACATATTTTAGCACCATGAAATCAAAGAATAAAAGTTAATTGGAGACTAAATAACAATCTAAAAGAATGAATAGGTTAAAATAAAAGTCATAGAATCAATAAATATTTTCATTAAAGAAAATGATAATAAAGAGACAACATAATTTTAAAATTTAAAATGGGGATTCTTACCATAGAATTTTAAAGATTTATTGATAGAAACAAAAGGGTAGAAGAGAAAGGTAATATATAAGTATTTAAGAAAGACTATCCTGATCTAGCTTCTCTATTTAGCTGGCAGCAAGACAGAACATTTTCAGGTCCAAAGAACAGAAGTCAAGAGATCTTTCCTTTCTGTTTAGCTCTTTTAAGTTGAACTTACTCCTCCCTCTGTCGCAATGTTGCATGCTGAAGTTCAAGGTGATGCCAGGGAACTTGGGGAACTATATATATATATATATAAACCATTGGTTAATGTGTTTAAAAAGGGGAAAAAACAAATTACTAGCATCAAAAATGAAAAGGGTAAATTTACCACTGATAAAGATGAAATTAAAAACAATCAGGCTACCTATTCATATTGTAAAGATTAAAATTTTGGGGAAGCTGATAGCAGGTAGAAATTAGTTTCTCTCTGCAAGGAGTATTATATTTTTATGAGGTTTATTGAAGATTAAAATATAAAGAAAACACAAATAAGAAAAGCATATGTCTAAGCCCAGAGAGCCTATTCACAAACACTCACATCTTGCTTGCTAGGTGGAGAGCCCTGTGTGTTCTCCAAAGCAAAAGTAAAAAGAGACCCGAGCCTATTCACAACCAGGTTTAAATACCCCATCTTGCTCTCAGCCCAGGTGAGAATTCAGTGAGATTACAAAGCATTCTGGGGAAGTGGAGCAAGGGCTTCTGGGGATTGAAGTCCTGGATTCAAGTCTATTTTTACAATATGCCAACAAATTTAATAACTTAGGTGAAATGGATGAATATTGACAAAAAACATAAATTGCCTACAATGTTGGAGGACAGAATAGAATCTCTGAATCAACCTATTTTTGTGTAAAAAAATTGAACAAGTTACAAAAGAACTTCCTATGAATAAAGTATTGGGACCAAGAAGACTCAGAAGTTAATTTCATCAAGATATTTATCAAGGCTATAAAAATATACCAAAATATTATATATTATAATCATAGAATTACTACAAGGTATGCAGGGATGATTTAATTTAACATAAGAAAAATATAAACATAATTGATTATATTAGCAAAAAAGTCACAAAAATCATATGATTACATCAAGTGATTCAGAAAAAATATTTTTAACAA